>NW_008704501.1:1395130-1406732 GCF_000326865.2 Helobdella robusta | reverse complement strand
TCAAATAACTTGACAAAGTCAATATTTCCCTATATATACAACAAGGAGCACTGACGATGATTCATTCGGAATCGAAATATGGCCTTATTTGCAGCATGAATTCGAAAAATAAGTTTATTTGTTTTTATGTTTTAGAAAAATATGTAGTTCGTTTTATATATATATATATATATATACATATATATATATATATATATTATATATATATATATATGCATCATTCTTGTTTTTGCGTGTGAGGATGTGAATAAAAGATGAACAAATTAGTAAATGAAGAATATCTTTATAATAGCAGTTGCATAATAAACGCCCAAGTTGATGCTATGACGCTATGACCGCAGACTATCAAATTTCTAACACGGCACGTAAAACGCATACTTTATTTTTGTATTAATCTATGCACGGTATTTGGACGCGTCTCTAGAGATTAGATGTTGCATCGTCAGTGCGCCTACTCTATGTTGCCCCATTCTCTACCTACACTCGTTTTTAAATGATAGTACCAATGTTAAAAGTATCAATGTATTTTTATTCTTCAGAATGATAGTATCAATGTACATTCATTTTTGAAAGTTGACAGTACATTTATATTTTAACTTCAAAAAGAACGTCAGATTGTTTATACAGTGTATATAAAACCATATATCTTAATTTTTGCGTATAACAAAAGTAGTGTTAAACGTATATACAACATTTATGCGCTCGTCTGCGATGAATGATGACGACCGCTCTTCTTTCTTCTAAGTATACATGTTTGTGGTAAACATACACAGATACACGCATCACACAAACAGACACACATACATATCCATATCTTCTACTTGGAAATAATGTTTCACGCACGCTTCCCACTCAGATAAATATTGCAACTTCACGTACGTTGTGCGCGTGTAGGTGGAGGATATAATTATTTCCGACAGCACGAACATCTCATTACACTTTAGATTATCGAAGATTTCAATGAATTTAATAATATTACGTTAGCATAACACCAGGTTGAACCAATCCATTTGAAACGAGAAAGTAACGTTTCAGTATTTCGATCGTCTCTATGTGAACCTTCACTGTCTGTGTTTGTTTGTTTGTTTGTTTGTTACAATGTTGTTTCTATTTTTCAATATGGTGATTCGCCATCCCACGTTATAATTATTTTATATTATATCGGCAGAGCTAATGCTCACACCACGCATTTGCTTTCATCTACTCGCTTTTTTGAACATAGTGCAAGAAATTCTTTATTTCTTTTGAAGACTCGTTAAAAGTATCCATTTACAATATTGTGACGCCTACATTTTCATATCAAAGATTTTATCCAACACGAAAGACTTAGTTACATTAGAGCAATACTTTCGATTTTGCAGAATCGCAGCAGTTTGCATGTCATGAAATGGGCTCGTGAAAGCTAAACTAAGCTAGTTTTTGATCGATTTACACACAAATTTTTGACACAGGATGTAACCACTATATTGATTTCGTTTTCGGTTCGCTAAAGCTTTGAACTAAATCACTGAACAGAATTTTGTTGGTGGCATTTTAAAAATAATAACCACGGATTAAAGTTATTAATGGTGTCAATGTTTTCTGAATTAACAAAAAAATGATTTTGAGCGAATGCTAACATTTTTCACTGAAACTGTAAAGTTCCCTTCATTTTTTGGTATTTCATAAATTTAAACACAAACTTGGTTGGAACGAACGTCAAAGAAATGATAAAGTTGGAATAACATTGCGCTGGAATAATAATATTAACCTCAATAACTAATAACACAATATATACTCATAGTGCTGCAGGATGAGGATGCGTTAATAATATTAACTCAAGTAACCAGTAGTAGGCAATAAATCATTTTACTCACAACTCTCGACACAACTTAATATAAAAGCGCTTTATTATGCCGGACCGCCAAACAAACGGGAGATGAGAAACATTCAGTATAAACAGATGAAAACACTGTGTGTATATTGTGTGCGTATTGACGTAGTTACCGATGTACAGTACACATTGTATGTATAATAGCGCTTGTTGTACCACGACATTCATTACATAATATTTTGTTTACATACATATATTGTATTGTGTTCTACTCATATGTTGCATGATATATTACTGTATGCATATATATATATATATATATATATATATATATATATATATATATATACAATAAACTAAACGTCCACCAAAAAACTTTAGTGAGAAAAATCGAAAAATCGAACTACAAAAATATTAACGCCAAACATTCGGTAGAATTTGTAGAATATTGTAAAAATAATGGTCTATTACCAACATATATAAATATATATATATACTTATCATATACGCATACATGCATACACATTCTACGTAGATAAAATTTAAATACACAACACACAAATAAATATGTATGTATATATTTATATTAGTAAATATATCTTCATGTAAGCCAGAGTTTGAGTCGGAATTTTTAAGGGGCCGGAATCGTAAGTAAAGTGTTATTTATTTTTAAAAAATATTTTATTTTGATAATTTTTTAAAATAGTGTCTTATAGAAGATAAATAAATGTTGTGATAAACAATCATCTTTAATACTGAAAAGAAATGCTAATAGTGTGAATAGGACCACGTAATTTTCTTGCAGTATGTTGTAAAACATAAAAATAAAGTAATTTTACTAAGAAAAACAATTACATAGACTGATTTTAAGGGTTTGTTATAAGTATTTTTTAGTAGTGATAATGAGGTGAAATTATGATGCAAAAATAAAATTTTTTTCAGTATGTTTTGAAGCATGAAAATAGAGTAATTTTACTAAGCAAAACGATTACCTTTACTGATTTTAAGTGTTTTTAAAGTATCTTTATTTAGTAATGACAATAAGATGACATTACAGTGAAAAAGTTTAACATTTTTTCTTAAATTCGGAACCCGGAGCCGAAAATTTTTACCCGGTGTCGGAGTCGGATTTTTTTCAGGGGCCGCAGTCGGAGTCGGTTTTTTTGAGGGGCCAGTAATCTTCGACTCCGACACACTGATATAAACACACAAGCGTACAAACGGACCAAGTATTTCTGATTTGATACTATATTTAGCACAGGCATGCAACTTACAATTTACATCATCTATGACGTAGGTTTAATAGCAGAACTAATTTTTATTGTGTTAAAAATGGTTTCGCGCATTTTAAAATTTTTATTATAATAGCGAAATATTTATCTCATCAAATAAATAATAAAATGTTAATTAATTTTTAAAAAATTTCATTTTTTATCAAAATTTTGAAGTTGTTTTTAACTAAGAGCTCATCTGATTGGTTGAATTGGTTCTGCAAATTGCATGCACCGGGCACACGCACATGCACGTCATACAGCGACAATAATCCGACTAAGCGATAAAAAGCGTTTAGTGAAAATTTGTCGTAAAATTAGGCGATGGTTGTTGCAAGTCCTCCTTATTTGATATTTTATAAAATTGCATCTAGCAACTTTTTTATTACTTTGAAATTCGACTGCTGCCAAGATTCGCCCTCATGATGAAGGCATGATTTTGTGTGTTGAAAGTCTTTTTCAATTCAAAGCCCCATTATTTATTAATTTTATAAAATAATTTGTCCTGTGTAAAATAAATAATATATTTTAATATTTTTAATTAATCGTGAATACAGAATAGAACAAAATTTAATGAAACATAAAAAATCTTCAACCCAAGCAATTTTTTTTAAATCTTAAACAATTAAACAATTTTTTAACTTCTAAAAAAAAATCATCTGTTTGGCTGGTAATGGTTGATTGATGCAACACAACAATCAGCAACTTCTGCTACCGGTTTATTTAATCGATGATAGCAAAAAGACCAAACATCGTCTTACCTCGGAGGTAATCTAGTCATCCTTGGAAGAGAGAGAGAGAGAAGTGTGTGCGGCCGCCAAAATGTCGTCTGCCACATCAGCTGTGGAAGAACGATGCCACCCAATTGGATCTGAAATAAAAGTTGGATTTTATTACATCATCAAAACTATTGGCAAAGGGAATACTGCCATTGTGAAACTTGCAAGGCACTCAATTACAAAATCTGAGGTGGGTTGTCAAGATTTATTTTTACGTTATGTTTTGATATGAAATTGGCTGAAATATTTGATTAATTATTTAATTTAATTAATTAATAAGCATAAGAAAAAATACACTAAAAATGGTTTTGACTATATATAATAATTTAATTGATTAACTAATTAAAGGTGGCCATAAAAATAATAGATAAGTCCATGTTTGACAGCCCATCTAGCTTAGATAAGATACATCGTGAAATCAACATATTGAAATTCTTCAAGCATCCCAATATTATCAAACTTTATCAGGTCAGTCGATGCTCATCATTCTTTTTTGTTTTATTTATTGACTACATGATAACCAACTTCGAGTTTTGCAGTGGAGAGGCAGTGTTGGAAGCAGGTTTCCCACTTATTTTTTGCCAAACAACACAGAGCTTTGGCAGTTGGCACTCATCTAAAGAAATACTTTTACAATCACTTTGTGTCTCTACTGACCTGGTTATGAGTTAATCAAACCAAACTATAACACTTTTAGAACAATATCATATTTTCTTTATTAAAGTTTGAGTGTAATAATAATTGAAGTTGTGAACCTCATAGTTTTGTGATTGATAAAAGATCAAAGGATATACTTGTACAGGCGTGTTGAATAAATTATAAATGTGATTGGAAAAAATTTTGTCTAATGGTATTGGTAGTTTTAAAATGAGTTGATTGTTTGCCAGTCTAGCATTTTAGTTTTAAAATTTAAACGTAAACGATGTTCAATTTATCATTCATGTTAACATTCATATTGTTTGTTTGATATGAAATTATTTAAAATATATCAATTCATCCAATAAAAATAGAAATTGAGACAAAGTTGCTTATTGATAAAAATTTTGTTGGGAGAATTCAATAATGAGAGACTGACTAATGATGGTGGTGGTGGTAGTGATGATAGAGTGGATGGAGGGCTGTTTAAATCATTTTGTAATATGACTTATGATATGGCAAAAACAGTATCTGAGAGTTATTGAAAGATGAATTTATTGCTTATAAATTTACTTTTTGGTACTTTTGTCTTCTGCTTAATTTATGTTAAGGACAAATTTTTTAGAATCCAACTTATTAAATTTAATATTTTTTACGACAACTATTGTGTAAAAACTTTTTTATATTGTTTAGTTGTTTCATTTATAGGTTAAGTTTACTTTTAAATGGACATTTCATTTGTTTT
Source organism: Helobdella robusta (assembly GCF_000326865.2). Lineage (NCBI taxonomy): Eukaryota > Metazoa > Annelida > Clitellata > Rhynchobdellida > Glossiphoniidae > Helobdella > Helobdella robusta. Next base: position 1,401,488 of record NW_008704501.1, on the reverse strand, counting down.
AATTGCCTCCTGTTTTGTTTGTTTGCTTGACCACTTCACTATTATTACTTTGTTAATTAATTGTTACTTGTTAATTAATTGTTTTTATTATGATTGTATTTCTTTTTTTCTTTCATCCACTCACTTGTTCTATTTTGGGAACATTGGACAGTGCAAGTTCAAAGAGTGACGTCAGATGATACAGTTGTTAATATTTCTTATGAAGATTCCTCATAAATAGAGATGTAAGGAAATTAACACGAGACAATTAAGAAGAAGTTTGCCCACTTGTCTTATTAATTGCTCATATTAGCGCCCATATTCTACATTTTCTTGTTTGATGGCGCATGTGGGCAGAACAGTAAAACATACTCATAGGTAAAAGTTGATGAATGTCTATAAGGACCAAGTAAAAATTTGAAAGCTAGGCTTTTTATATGGGTTCACAGACTCCCATGATTGCTATTGCTGTTGTTGGAAGGACAGATTAAGTTAGGAACTAACAAATTAAATGTTGTATTTATTTTGCATGTTAAAATGTGGACATAGAAATTTTTGAACACCATAATTTATCTGGCAGTAAAATTTGTTGCTTTTATACTGAAGGAAGTTCATTTTTAGTAATGTTAACAATGTTACAGATCCATATGGATAGCGTGATTGTTTATGTGTGTGAGTCTGTTTCTGTTGTATGCGTTAGTATTGTTTAGTCTTGCACTGACAAACACATCCATTTGAATGTTTGAATTCAAATCTTTTTACTACTTTTTGAATATTTTCCAACAATGATTTTATTACTTTATTATCGTTACTGTTGGATATTTTTGTTTCATTTTGATGTTACTCAACAATAAATAATCTGTTGTACTTGCCCACAAATTCTTTTATGAAATTGCATAGATAAATCATTTGCAACATCACATTTTGTCTTTATAATCATTAATAATCATCAACATGGGCAGGCTGAATGATGTCACATGATGGTAGGTGACACTAGATGTTATAAATCATCCAATTAGCTCCATTCAAGACATCAGCCATCACACCCACTCTTTAATTTTTTTCAAATGAATTATTCACTAATCTTCACAAGTACCTTAAGTGCACTGGTGTGTATGTTGTGTGCGTAGATTGTGCGTGGGTGGTGTAGTGAGAAAGATAATATAAATAATTTTAGTTTAGTCAGTTATGGATCACTCAAGTGAAACTCTCGCTGAAGAGCAGAGGGAAGAGTGATTTCTTGTGGAACACTGTAGCATAAGCAAATTTATATTATTGTTATTATTATTATTTTATCTATCTGACTAGTTGTGTTTCATGAATGATATGAAGAACTTCAGTTCACAATTTTGCTCTTCTGTCTTGCCTTGTCTGTCTTCCAAATTCAAAATGTTTATTGTGTTGTTCATAGTTTCGTAAGCATCATACAGGTGGCTAAATCTCAGCAAGTTATTTGATCCATTTTCCCTCTTGGTTTTTTTCTATAGCACTTAATCGTTATGTGTGTGTGCTGTGTTGAACACTCGCTATTTTCAATATTTAATCATTTGCTTAGTTGTAATTTGTGATTCCACTGAGCAAGGTACCTTCTTTCAGACTTGTGGTTATAATTAGGAGAGAACATTCCGTGAGTTTCTGATGATTTCCTGAAAGGAGATGACATGTGTGGCTGATGTATTGCTGCTGCTGAGTAGTGAATCGATTGAGTTTTATCTCTAACAGTTTTTATTAGTTTTTCCTCTTGTCTTTAAAAGGGCATTTTGTGTTTTGAGAGTTTTGGTAATGTTTATCATCATCATTATCATCATTATCACCATCATTTTTACCTCTGTCAACCAACTTAGAAGCTATGCTGCCTGGTTTAAATAGTTACTTGTTTTTGCTGTTGTCATGTCGGTTTTTTTTATTTTTTTAATAAAAGTTTCGTTTTTAATTGTTTATGCTTTTTGCCAGCTCTCTTTCATTACAAATTGTTATCTTTCACCACCATAACGTGAGTGAAATTGCAATAGAAATAATATTGGTTTTCATTCATAATCATTCAATTATATTGATAATGTGTGAGCTTTCATGGTCCTTTCTATTTTACATAATTCAAATTAACCTAAATCATCTCACTACCACATATATCATTCACATCTGGTCATGGGAACAACAATATAAATCAATTCATAAAACATCTTTACACGTCTATAACACATAACACTTTATTGTCGTTGCCACTTAAATTGATTTACTTTTAACTTCAATCTTATACGCATTTTTATTTTAATAGTTCTGTTTTAATAGTTCTGTTTTATAAATGGTTCATATTATTCCAAGGTTATGGAGTCCGACAAGTTCATATACATTGTGTCAGAATTTGCACCCAAGGGAGAAATATTTGGTAATTTTTTTTCTGATTCAAATTTTATGACGATTTTGAAAGAAATATTGATTGCATTTGTTGTTGTCTTCTGGGATGGGATCATGCTACATTTGACATTTTATTATAGCACTGTATAGATGTGCTGCAAACCTACTTTCAAAACTATTTATGGGTGCTTGCAAGGGCAAGCAATGTATTAGGAAAGATATAATATTTGGTAGCAAAGTATAAAATGTTTGTATAAGCAGAAGATGGCTCACAAGTGCCCCCAATACTGAACTTGAGAAAAGTAGAAATCCTAAAACACAGAAATTCAAAACTTAAATAAAAATGCCATAAGATGAATGTCCATTGAAACTAAAGATGGAACATTTAATACTTTTTGTTGAATACAAAAATGTAATCAGTATTCATGAATCTGTATTAAAAAGCAAATTTATTGCCAGTTCGGTTGCTTACTTGATTCTGACTACTTTTTATCAAAACAAACAACAACATTTGTTTAGATGACATTTTCCCCGAGATCGGGGGTTGCCATTCACATCTTTCACTCGCCTCAGTATCACGCAACCCCGCTTTTACTATGTCCTTCTCCACCTGCTCTCTCCATCCCAATCGCGGACGACCCCTTCCTATCGCTTCTTCAACCTCGAACTCCAACGCTCGCCTAATCCCGACTCTTTCATCCCTTCTCAACACATGTCCATACTACCGCAATCTCGATCTCCTTACCAATGTCATCATGTCCTCATTCTGACCACTTTTTATCCCAACTCATTAATTAAATACGAATAGCTTGAAATGAAATTCGACTGTTCCCTAGCTTTTTCGCGTTAATTGGGCAAAAACTTGTTGGATAAGCAAAAGTATCCGATTACTTGTGTTGTTGTTGTTGTTGTTGCAATTGAATGTCCACTCCTCTAACTAGTACATACTTTGGTCATAAACTATTTCTAGTAACTATATCTGAAAGTTTAGTACCAATGCATAGGCGAAACAATGTAACTGACTTGAAATCATCATCTCTTCTCTTAAAAGTAGGATAACTGGGCAGATCCTCAACATTGATCAGTCTCAGATGTTGATTTATATCTGTAGCCACACATAACTAACAGGATAGATTCTTTTGCATTGTGTGTGAATATAATATATAGATATATAATGGTTATCAAATGATACCTGTCATTTGATATCTTTTTTGTTTAGACTTCTTTTGATGATATTTTTTCATGAGAACTCTCCCAATGCTCTAATAAAAAGAAATGAACCTATGAATTTGTTACTTTGAGATGAACAAATGATTTTTTTAAACATTTTGCATTAGATTTTTTAATTTATGGCTAAATAATATTTAACTTAACTTATTGTTAGTTTGTTTCAGAAATCGTGTCAAACACTTAGGTAAATTTGTTATGATACATTCAAATAATTCCCTTTATTATAGGGTTTGTACCATTTAAGAACAATGTTATGGTGCAATTTTAGTTAATTAATTAATCAATTAATTAATCAATCAATAAATAGAATAAATTAATTAGTTACTTTATTATAAAATATTGATTTACGAAATTTGTTCATGTGAAAATGAACAGAGTACATATCCAGGAACGGTAGATTTTCAGAAGCAGAAGCAAAGATAAAGTTCGCCCAGATACTCAATGCTGTTGACTACTGCCACAAATTAGGCATCGTTCACAGGGATCTCAAGGTTCACCACATATTATTTATTTTCAAATTTATTTACTTGCTAATTTTTATGATGGTCTTTGAGTTTCTGACAGACAGTATTCGAACCATGCCATCGCGTAATAGCAGCATGAGACATGGCACTTCTACTGACTGAGCTAACTCGATGACCATAATAATCATTTCTTGATAATTTTTATTGAGATTATTTTTTATTCAATTATTAAAGGCTGAAAACCTGCTTCTGGATGAAAATTTTAATGTCAAACTTGCTGGTGAGATAATATTTCTTCTTTACAAAACCGAAGTTTAATATTTTTATGTTCTACCATGCAAAAATTCTGCAATGAGATGAGTGTAGTTTCCTGCTTATTTATTTATTTTTTATTTGTGTATTTTGGTTATTCTCTGTTTTGGAGCTTGGGAATTGACGTAGATGATGCTATAAAATATATTGTGCAAAATGGTAACAGCTCTGTGGAATGTTCACATTCATATCTTTTTTTATTACTTTCCTTTTTTTCTGATCTTAAAGGAGGACCCAATGAAGAAAATTTCTAGAAGAATGTTTGCATCATGTGCTTTCTTTCTGGAAATAACTTTCACATTGTTTACTCTTTCTCAACGTTTTCATAATTTATTGCCACTAATTTTTATTATTCTTTCATCTTATTTTTCTTTTGCTATGTTATCTTTCATTAAAAAAATAAACCAATCAAAACAATTAATGAAAATTTGTTTCAATTATATAAGTGGAACATAATTTTGAAAATTTTGTAGCACTGGAGTCTTTTCAATTTCAATGTTTACTATTTTTCTTTTACTTTTGCTTTTATTTATAAAAAATTTGAAATCATTGATGGTTAATTTGCTGCTTTATAGATTTTGGTTTTGGGAATTTTTACCACAAAGATAGTAAACTGTCAACGTGGTGTGGCTCGCCTCCATATGCTGCTCCTGAAATTTTTGAGGGTCGAACCTATTACGGCCCCGAAGTAGATGTTTGGGTTAGATTTTTTAATTTTATTTTGAAAAATGCTTCAATCTTTTATTTTCGAATGAGTCGCTAATTGATCGTTTTTAAGTCCAGGCTGTATTATCTCATTAGAATGTTATAACATTTTCAGAAACATTCCAACTTTAAGCTCTTATGTATTTTGGTAGCCAGCTAGCTACAGTTGTCTCAAGTGATCAATACCACAATGCTCACTTTTTCGAACATTTTGTCATAATATATTTAACTAACCTCTACTTGTGCTCAAGCAGAATTTATGAAGCTGGAAGATGTAATATTTGGATAGTAGGGCATTAGAACTTGTTCAGTTCATTCATGTGGAATGTGTCATGCATAAGTGAAAAGACGGAAAAATTGGAGAGCTGAAATGCAAATGTCAAGGAGTATAAATGGGAAAGAGTTAGTAGCGAGCAGATAAGAAGTATGCTTAGCTTTGAGGGACTGGCCGATTGTGATAAGAGAAATTGGTTGAAATAGTTTAGGTGTGGAGAAAGGGAGAAAATGGTTAAATGAAAAAGTCCAAAACCGTGTAGTTAAAATGATTGATGGATGATAGTTAGGTCAACTGTGATGTGTGGAGGCAGGCCTCAGGTGGGTCTCATCCTAATCTGAGAGACTTCAGCAGCACTCCAGTCGTGTTGCGGGTGCAGGAAGGATTTGGCTTTTATAAACTTTTATGACGAGGAATTGATTGATTGCATAATCATTAACTCATTACATAACTATTAATTAATCTAATTGCTTCATATAAAAGTAGTTTATATATCTAATGGTCTGATTAGTTACCCAGCTAATCTAACACAAAAATTGACTATTCAATAATTTGGTTGACTAATTTGTCTTTCCAAGATTTTGAAACGGATACAACCTAATTGTTTAACAGAGCTTAGGAGTGATCTTGTACGTGTTGGTTTGTGGCATGTTACCGTTTGACGGCAGCAACCTTCGCGTCATCAGGGACCGGGTGGTCTCGGGCAGGTTCAGAATCCCATACTTCATGTCTATGGGTGAGAAACGTGAATCATTATCTTTTCATCAGTAACTTTATCATTTCATGAAAGAAAGGCGAAAGACAAATTACACTGGGCAACAAAAAAAATATTTTTTTGTATCCTTAACTTTTTTAGTCAAATTATACTAATTTTGGGGTAAGAAAAACGAAAATGCAAACGAAAATTTTTTATTAGCTCTAGTTTCTGAGATATACAACAAAAAAATTTTTGGTTTTGCTTATTCACAACATAGCAATATGACATATAATTTACTTATTTTAATAATATTTAAAGTGCATTTAGTTTTTTCAATAAAGA
>NW_008704501.1:1296807-1395080 GCF_000326865.2 Helobdella robusta | reverse complement strand
CTTTACTTTTGCATCACTTAGTTTTGGAAATTTGTTTCTTAAATACTTAAAAGCCTGTCCATCTTTGTTTCTTTGACAAAATTTTTCATTAAACCCAGCTTAATGTGTAAGGATGGAAGAAGTACATCTTTCAGCAATAAAATTTTTTTCACCTTTGTTGAGATTTCTTGCAGGCCAGTCCTTTTGTGTGTAATATGAAATTTTGTCTCTATGTCCCACATACACAAGAAGCAGCAGTATTTGGTATAGCCTAATTGCATTTCTAAAAGTGTGGCAATACTTTTAGGAATACTTTTAGGTCACCACAAATTTTCCATTTGTGTTCGTTGTAATTGAGTTAAGAAGAGTTTTCATATTTAGGTAAATTTCTTTCATGTGAGCTGCATGGCCAATAGGAACTGATAGAAAATGATTTCCATTGTGCAGTAATACAGCTTTCAAGCTTAGCTTTGATGAATCTATGAATAATCTTTATTCACTTGGATCATAGTTCAAATTGAGACAATACATTAATCCATAGATATCAACGCAAACAACAAGGTTATTTTTCTTCTCAAAAAAACGAAGAAGATTTTGTTGCCGTTTCCTGAAATAAGAAACTTTAACATCAGATTGGAGAAGATTCCACTGTTTTAATCTAGACCCTAAAAGTTCTGCCATTTCCAGTGACAAGTCAAGATCTCGAACGAGGTCACCTAATTCTGCTTAACTCCATCTGTGTGGTGCATCATCTGACACAAAATCAGAATCATTTGATGTGGAAGGCTGGCTTTCTTTTCCTTCTTCTATTTCATTTGTGCCTCCATAAATAAAGCATTATAGATAGCCAAGAGGCAAAGTTAAAAAAATTTTTCCAAAAAATAAAAATTTATACTCTTGAGGAAAGAGTTTTGCTTTTATCTTTTGAACTAGAGCTAATATGTAATTTTTAATGTCATTTTCGGATTCAGCAGGTGGAAATACATAAGAAACAACTAATTTTGGTTCAGATACAAAAACACTGTTGGGCAGTGTTATTAGAACATAAATGATTTTTTTAAATTTCTAACTATGTGAACAGTTGGTTCGGAATAGATTTACTTATCTAATATATTAGTTGCAAATACGCTCGTTGCAATTGCAACTTAAAATATTATAGTTATTATATGAACTATAAAATTAATCAATTTTGTATCAACGCTACTCATCAACATGATCATTTTTTTGTTGTTTGTTTTACATTCATTTTGGGTCAATTTATGTGTCATTTGCACATACATATTTTCAAGTTTTTCCATTGAACCTGTTATTTAATCAGTTGATTGAATAATTAATTAATTTTTCCAATTTGTAACAGAATGTGAGCGGTTGGTTCGAAGGATGCTCGTTGTAGATCCAAAGAAGAGGTACACGATTCAGCAAATCCAACAACACAGCTGGATCCATGCCACCTTATCATCAACTTCTAGTCAGTTGTTGGAAGAGAGCTTTAGAGAACAGTTGGTAGTCACTGGTCGAGGCATATCCATGAACTGTCATGAAATCGTCCTTCAAAAAATGGAAGGTGCTAATATAAGCAAGGAGCAAGTTATAAAGGTTATTCTGAATTTTCGGTGAATAAACATTAAACAAATAATTTTTCTTCAATAACAATTTCTTGACTTTATTAACTCGTTTTTGTTTTACGCACTTCACAGTCACTGGAGTCTCGTGCCTATGACAACTTTACAGCTATTTATGAGCTTTTGTTGGACAAAATAGCAAAAAATTTAAAAAATCATCCGATGTCTCGTTTGGAAGCGGCAGGACTGAGAAGACCCAGCATGATCTCTGAGCAGGCCATTGTTTCCGTTCGACATCAACCTGCAGTTCAAACAGATACATCTCCAAATGAAACCAAACCTCCAGTTCTAGCCGAGACTCGAGAAGCTGTGTTCAGTCAGACAACAGATGGTGTGCAACTCCAAGAAGTTGTTGGTCCACTCTGCCAACTTCAACAACGCATCAGAACAGATGAACAATCAGAAAATATTTTGACTGCCACTGGCGTTGGAAGCGTAGTGATATGTAGTGGATCACCAGTCAGATCTAAATTAATCAGATCAACGAGACTAGGGATGACGCCTGGATTAACTCGCGTTAAACAGCTTGTTAGCCAACCCACTCAAATTGCTAGTTCTTCCATCGATGAAGGCGTAGAAACGGAAGTAGAGGTTGATAATTGTAATTTATCCGTAGCTAGAAGCGTTGGCCAAACAGATCAGCCATTAACAAACAGCATATCTGTTGCCGTTTCCAATAAACCAGCGCAACCTCCTTGCAAGCCATCAATCAGTATTGACTCAAACATCGAAATCGATATAGCTGGATCTAATTTATCGTTGTCCTCACCGGCATCATGGTCTGCTTCATCTACAAATGTCGTGGATGGCTCAGCTGTCGGTGCTCTCTATCAGGTAGTACATGGTGAAAATGAGACTGTACATTATGAACAAAAACAACATGCAAAGACGGCTTGCAGTGAGCCAGAGAAAGAAATTGCTGCTTTTCACAGTGGCAGAAGAGGATCAGAAGGACTGGTTGCGAAAGACGAATTTGCCAAGCCATCCGCTTTACTTTTGAAAAATAGAGCATGTGGAGTTGCTGAACTACGCAAGGAACTAGTCAAACTACAGAATGAAACTATGGATAAAATGCAACATCAGACTGCGTGTGTTATTGAACATAATGCAACGAACAGCAGTTACAAATTAAAATCGTTAATGAGGGATCAAAGATCACTGGAAGAAACGTTGTTGGCGAAAAATTGTTCCGGACCTAAAATATTAGCGACGTGCAGCACTAAAAGAACCCTGCCCTATAACAGACAAACACATCTGGTCAGTCCAATGGAATGTCCAAGTAGTGTACCTCGGCCGCACTCCCCACTTAGAGGAGCCGTCAAACGACAACTAGGTCCCATGAGATCAGTCCCTCATCACCAACATCTTCATTACGTTTATGGGCAACACGTAACTTCTGGTCATCTTTTTTATGGCGAACACTTTTCTAGTGCATCGAACAGTCCAACAAGGGGTGGCAAGGTGTATGCCACACTATCTGGCTCTCCGATGTCATTAGGCCATCAGTCGTTTGATTCAGGATTTAACCCTCTATTTAACCTGCAGCAACAAAATTTGACATATAAAAAGGATGAATGCATATCAGCTAACTTAACCAACCCTATTGACGCCAACACAAATGTTACATTTAATAAAACCATTCCTGTATGTCACAGTCATAACAGCTTATTACCAAATATTATTTATAATTCACCGACGCGGTGTCGTTACGATGTTCAACCTAGTCTTTCTGCTACGTCATCCACTTCCTCTTCACCCCTATCTGCTGCTCCATCTCAAACTCCGACGTCTGCTGATGACGTTGGGGTAGAGGATGATTCCTCCGCAAAACATATCAACATACCGATCGTTGTCGATAGTGGTGGAAGATCTTATTTGGATCCGGGCTTCTTGAATGAAAAGCAGGCGTGTCTCAAAGATGACGAGAAACGAAGCGGTATAGTCGATATTGACATGTTCTCTGTTGGCGTCGACAAAAATGTTAGAAATAACATCGCAAGCGGTTATTGTCAAAACATCGATTCAACAGAAATTGCAGCTACGGATGGAAATCAAATGGATAAGAGAAGACATTTGGAAAGAAGGATGAGATTTGGCTTGGTACAACAGCAGCAGGTTTGCGGGAGCGAAGAAGAAATGATCACTTCGTTGGCAAATTCTCCTGAAGACAGGGATGAAAATGTGAAAAATAAATAATAATTGCAAAAGCGCCGTTTCTGTTGGTAGCGATTAATGAAATGATAAGTTGGTTTATTAGTAAAGCTTACTGGATGTACGCATAGCTTGTTTTTTAACTGCATTTTTTGCAATGCGTTACAATGAACCGTTATTGTCGTTGATTAATTACGATAGCTGACAAAACTTTTCGATTTATATACTAATTAAAAATTGGTAATAAGGCTGTCATGATCTCGCCCTCTGCAAGACATTTACATTTATTTTCACTTTCGAGATATTCGAACAAACTCAAGGTTGATTGAAATATTACTTATTTATAAACTGTTTCCGTCTTCTTCACGTTCTGTGTTTGATGTATTAGCCGTGTTATCGTTAAATGTTAGTCATGATATATCACGTAAATTATTTAAGCCAAGTTTATTTTTGTTTTTGAGCGTCTATGTGATCACGTTGGACTTTTTCTACGAATATTTTTTTCTATTTATTTCTTCTTACAGTTAGGAAAATTAACTTTCTTAGACGATGCACCGAACAACGTTTGTACATTTTTTAACATCAACTGCTTTTTATGTAATTTTAGTTACTAAGAATTTTTGCGTGAATGCCTGTTATAATTGAAATATGGTGAATTGAATGAAGGATTGATAAACATTTAAGAAATGCGATTAGCTGAACGTTTGTTGTCTTACGTAATGTTAGTTATATTTAAATTTTGTGGACATGCTAATAATCTCATTCATCATTTCAAGCCTCTGCAATTGCAACAGCATAACCTGATTTTTATTTTTAAGGTCTTAACGACGATGACTTTATGATGTCGCTTATTTTTTTCATGTTTTTTACAATAAAGTTTTCCAAAGTTTAACGTAAATCATATCAGAAAATTGAATGTTGCGTCTAAATTGTACCAAATTTGTGAATATACATTAACGTACAAATTTTATCTACTTCCAAGTACGCATTTTGATTGGATCATGTATTTTCCTGATAAAATTTTTTTACCCTTTCGTGCTCCTGAAGTTTTTAGTAAATTTTGTTTCATCAATTATTATTGGAGACTATTGCCATGTCATTGCCCAAATTATATATAGGCAACCATTTCTCCCTAACACGTAATTCAACAAATTTTATTTTTAAATTAATTAAATTCATTTTGTTAGTTTACATTAAGTTATGTTTTCTTATATTTCACTAATTATTGTTTCGATCCGTAAATTAAATAATAAATTATCAAATGTTTTTCATAATTTTTAAGTTTTTTAAAGGTCTTTCATGCAGTTGCCTCAGACAAACAAAACGGCTAACGGTTTGACAGTCAACGACAAACGCATGTTACGGGAATGTGCGTGAAAATCACACCACATACATTGTACATTGCATGCGATAGTCAGGGCCTCTTGGAATTCGAACTGAATCAACAAAAAGCAAGATCATGCTTCTTTTACAATTACGACGCCATCACGTATGTTTATGTACATGATAATGTGTATTCAACAAGGAAACATACTGCCTAAATACAGTTATATATATAAGAGTACAAAATTAAACATGTGGCAATGTTCACTGCCTGTTTTTTCAAGACCTCAAATCAAATAGAATTTAAGCACTTGTATTGTTTTCACAGAATCAATTTTTGCCTCGTGCATTTAGAGTTTATTTAACGTTTTGCCAGTTTGAGAAAAGCTCTTTGCGTCCGCAAGAATGATATTCTACAAGTGAGCTCCTGCCACTTACTCTTGCCGAATCTCTTTTTTGTCGTAATGAGATAATAAAAAGACGGGAAATGAAATGTCACCATTGAGAAATAACTAGGGTGTTGGAGTCGGAGATTCTTGCCGGAGTCGGATTTTACGTCTGACTCTGGAAAATGAAATGAATATGAAAAGCTCTATTTTGAAAAATATTTTAAGATCGTATTTTTTACGCGATAAATATGCATAGGGATATGTAATTATCTTTAATACTGAAAATAAATCTAATGTGATGAAGTCAGAAAATTTTTAGAATGTTCATAACATAAATGTAAAGTAGTTTTACTAACAAGAACAATTACGTTGACCGATTTTAAGTATTTTTAGTTTAGTAGTGATACTAAGGTAAAATTGTGATGCAAAAGCTGAAAAATTTTTCTGGGAGTCGGAAACTGAAGTCGTGAATCAGAAAGTTTTACCTGGAGTCGGATATTTTTCACCCGACTCCGACACTCTGACATTAACCATAAACAGTAAGGCAACTTCTACGTCAATTATATTTTTGTTGTAGAAACTGCAGCAGCTCAGCCAACGTTTAGGATATCCTTCCTTGATGTTTAGGTAGCATGCAACTGAAAAAATGTGACATCCAACTAAAACGGCATAATTTCAAAATTTATTTATTAGAATAATTGGCTAACCCAAATATAGAACCAAAACAGTGATCAACGAGTAAACAAATGAAATAAATAAATAATGAAATACATTTATGTACACTTGTATATAAAACACTGTTTGACACCTAGGTAGTAGGTGCCAAACTATCAATGTATCATCAACATTAGCGGAATTGGAGACAAATGTCTATAGGGACGATAGGACACTATTATGAATCTATAAAAATATAACTGTAAATAAGATTTCTCAGTTTTAGAATTAATAATAATAATCAGCATATCAATATTGATACCATCATCATCTTCTTCATAGTCAAACTATGATTAATAACACGAACCTACATTGAACGAACATCATTGGCAAACAACGAAAAAACATAACAAACAATAATTTGTAACTGAGTGGTCGTCTGTACGGGGTTAAACAAACTTAAGCAGAACAATTCAATACGCCAAATCAATGTTAATCGTACGTAACGAAAAATTGAATACACTGTTTGAACATCACATGTTACACACAAGATTTTCAGGTGAATACGCACACAACCACGCACATGCGTATATAGTTCTTAAATACTAGACAACAATTTAACTAAACGTCGATTGATTGCTATGAAAACCCAAGGAAATAAAGTCTTGTGAAAAAATGTACATGAGGGTAAGAAGTCGGGGAAAGAAGAAACACACACACACACACACACACACACACGTTTAGACGGCATTTTCCCCGAGATCGGGGGTTGCCGCTTGGCTACCTATGATGAAACCGAAATACCCCTCGACTCCATCCACATCTGTCACTCGCCTCAGTATCACGCAACCCCGCTTTCACCCTGTCCTTCTCCACCTGCTCTCTCCATCCCAATCGCGGACGACCCCTTCCTACCACTCCTTCAACCTCGAACTCCAACGCTCGCCTAATCCCGACCCTTTCATCCCTTCTCAACACATGTCCATACCACCGCAATCTCGATCTCCTTATCAATGTCACAATGTCCTCATTCAGTCCCATCATTGACATCAGCTCTGTACTACTCCTCCTATCCTTCACTTTAACCCCACACATCATCCTCACCATAGCTCTTTCAGCCCTCTGCAGTACACTTTCCTCCTCTCTCCTCAACACCCAAGTTTCACCACCATATATCATAGCTGCTCTCACACATGCTTTATATACCCTCCCTTTCATCTTCACTGACCATTTCTTTCCACACAATACCCCACCCAGTTCCCTAAATTTCATCCATCCCACACGAACTCTAGCCGTAACTGCGCTCAAACATCCTCCATCCGCATTCAGCTTATCCCCTAAGTAAACAAAGCTTTCCACTCTTTCAATACCATCACTCAACCCCGTCCTTGCGTCCGTCCTATTAATCACACCATGAACACATTTCTTACATTTGAACGTGCCTTCCACCTTTTTCAGTGCCCCCCTCACATCACTACATCTCTTATGCACCCATTTCTGACATCCTATACACAATACCGAGTTAGCCTTCACTCTCCTATCACATACCCCACAGGGGTCTATTTTACTTATCACTCGTTCCCCACCTTCCCCACTCACCATTACCTTCGTCTTACCAATATTAACTTTTAACCCTTTCTTTTCAATAACACTTTTCCATCTGTCAAATTTTAACTGCAATTCTTCCATGCTATCAGCCATCAAGACTAAATCATCTGCATACAAAATCTCAAATAACAACCCCTCCATTATGTTTCCACACACAACATCCATCACAATTGCAAACAGAAAGAAGAAGTGGTAGCAAATAAGTGAGCGAGCTAGCAATGTTGTGGTCGTGTGGCGAATGGTTGGTTATGGATGCAGGCATCGTATGCAGTCCCTCATGTCCAGGTCGTTGTAAGGTTCCACTTGAACGGTTGGATGGTCGATGTTGTACTGGGTGCGCAGTAGTTGAACAGATGTCTGCAGAACCTTCCGCCAATCCGTTGTGTCCTCTGCTGCAAACGGTAATCATAATTGCAACATTCAATGATAATTCCAATACAAACCCAACATACCGTTGATTTAAAGTTAATCAGTTCAAATGAATTATAAAACCTGCAAATTGCTACCAAGTTCAGATCTATGCACACTAGCAATTTATTTCAAAGCTAATTGAAGCATGGTTAAATTTCATGAGCATACGAGGATCAATACTGACATTCATTCTTGATGTCTAGAAGCGAATGAAATGAAGAATGTAAATGAAATAAGCAATGGACCGATGGCGAGGTGGACATTCAGGGCTATCTTGTCCACTGTTAGCGACCAAATGTTGAGTGAATGCACTGAAATGACCCCGGGCAGTGATGATAATGATTGCTTCACGGATGAGTAACTGATGGACCTGGGAACACCTGTAGATCGGCATGACAATTTGATGACAAAACGATGTCTACTTACTTTACTACGTAATAAATATTTGTGCCTATGGAATCGTTACTGTCCGTTAGTTATTTTTCAAATTAGAGTGACAATAGGTATCGACTAAGGCGTGATGGCTCAATGGTTAAAGGCACCTGGTCTTGCTATTGCTATGACTGGGTTCGAATACAACGAGAACCCCTCCCATCATATGCAATGTGTATGATGCGTGGTTTGCACGCGTATTCATATACGCTGTGTATGTTTGTCGTTGAAACCTCTGAAGCAAACGCAAAAGAGAGAGAGAAACCTTTAACCTTTTAGGCATATTTATATTCATTATATTTCCTTAATTATTTGAATTATTGCGAATAACATTGAATATAATTTATAATTTCAACGAGCACACGCACAACCAACATATGTTCCAAAACGTTCACCACGCATCATTTTTAAGAAGACATCTGGTCTCCTTAATTTGTTAATAATATCATAGACATATAAATAATACTATCATCAATAAATATAATTTAAGCGCAATCGTTTATATTTATAGCACCGATCATCCATCCATCTACCCAGCCGAATGAATGAATGAGCATCACCTTCCATAATGATGTTTCCTACATCTCGAAGGACAGTTAGCGTGGTGCAGAGCACAAGGAAGGAGAAGATGAATGTGCATATGGGATCGGCTAGTTTGTACTCCGGCTACATGTGCAACGCATGTATGAATGGATATACGATGATTGTGTGTACGATGTACAATTTAACGTACGTACGTGCAATGTGTAATGCAGTGGTGGAACTAGGAGGGCCCCCGTTGTGAGCATCTTTTCAATAAAAGTCAGAGCAAAGACCGTTTTATGTGTAAAATCGACCAAAAAATGAACGTAGTAAGCAGAAAAAAGGTCGTCAGCCATGCTACCACGCCACGCTACCACAAATCTCAGCCCCCCCCCTCCGTGAAACGTTTGGCCCCCCGTAAAATTTAAACATTTTAAAACTTTTGGCCCCCATCAAAGTTGTTGTCTAGGTCCGCCACTGGTGTAATGTGCAATGAACATCCACAAAAATTTGCAATTTATTAGCATTAAACATAACAAAAAAATATTTGTTTCCAATGGATAAACATGTTTTGGGAAATTATTCCAATTAACGCAAATGAAATAATTTCAAATAGAAATGAATTGAAATAAAGAAATAGCTGAACAATTAGATGCGAAAAGTAGACGAGAATCTTCGACGAAAAGTGACTCACCGACCTTGATCATAATGATGATAGCAGCGACGAAGACACCAACGCTCTGGATGAGGTCACCAACAACGTGGATGAATGCAGCTCGAACGTTTATGTTGGTCGAGCCCTTGAACGACAACCTCGTGTGGCGCTCTGCATCGTCTGAAGTTGTCCCAACGGGCGTGCAATCATCCTCTAGGATGTCATCATTCATTATCAACTGCTCATCCCTGTATATACACAAAGGTTTCTGATGTCGACAATCCCACACAATTCGTCATCTTCCAAAACTTGCACGAAAACGCAAGTAAATCTCAGCACTCTTCATTCATCTACGTCTCGTCTACTTTAACTCAAATAATTAAGATGCTTGCTTGTATTACATACAACCCGCGTAGAAATAAAAAAATATAGCTTCAATGCTATCCTGCATATGATGAATTTATGTTGCGGAGATGTAGTGACGAATCTTTGAAAATTTTTAAAATGAGCACTATTCAACAAGAACGTACCGGGCAAAACTGTTGATGGAAACTTGACAAACTCCATTTTGAACGTTGGCGTTGCTTGCGTTTACAGATGTGTTTAGAGATGTTGTACAATTTCGAAGATCTGAAAATAAAAGAGTGCTCACTTATACATATGAATTCCTAATTTTCATGACGCTTTGAATCATAGGCTTAATTTTATTACCTCAATTTTAAAAATCTGTAATCTAATGAAATATTTCCATAACATAAAACTTAAATTGGTTAGCAATTAGAAAAAATGTAATGCATACCAAAAATTAAAATCTCCAAACATCAATTTAACCATGTAAATGACCATGATCCCTATGAGAATGACCATGACCTCCGTGGGAATGACTATGACCTTCATGCGAGTGACCACGACCTCCGTGGGAATGACCATGACCTTCGTGCGAGTGACCATGACCTCCGTGGGAATGACCCTGACCTTCGTGGGAATGACCATGACCTCCGTGGGAATGACCATGACCAAATGATGTTTTGATGTTACTACAGCTTTTACATAGACCACTGTGCAATACCACACCCATGCTGTTGTAAATAATAACGTTAACATCATCTGGCCGTCATTAGGATTGTAATAATATGCTATATTTAAAAACTACATAAAATTATTTAAAAAACAGAGGCCAACGCAAAAAAACCAAAACTCTTCGTCATCATCATCATTAATGTCCAACTCATTTGTGAAGCACACCAACCATGGAACTTCTCTGCAAATCTGAATCGAAAAACATTTTCCTAACAAGTTTCCATCGCACGCTTAAACTGATTCCATTTTTAGTCTATTTATTTGTTAACCTATTCCATCCCATTCCTAACAATATAAAATATAACTGTCTGCTAATTCGCCAGCATGTAACAACTGCCAACCTTGGAATACCTTGAAGATAACAATGCTTTTAAATAAGTCTAAAAAAAATGTTTTGAATAGCGAATTTTATTAGACTTTGTTTACTTTTTATTGATTATTTGGGCAAACTTTTATCTGAAAATCAGCATTGAACATTTCATATCTGCAAACGTGTATCATTTGATATAGCCTAGAACCACGTGTCATTCATAAACGTAATGTTAATTTAACTTTTAAATGATTTTAACATAACGTTAAAATGAACAGTCTTGAAAAATGAATTACATAATTAATATTCAGAGCATTTTCTCCAACGGCCTTATTAAAGATACGAAAAAAAGCACCATACTACTCTAAACAAAAAGTATTTGCTTTTTTGTCAAAAAAATTGACTTTATGATTAGATAGCGTTGTTAGCTGAGAGCTTCTCATCTATCTCCAACTCTCATCATAAAAAAACATCTGCTGAAGGCCGCATTAACTTTAAATATACACAAAACAAAGCAAAAGCCTTGAAGGTTTGTCATGAAACATCCATCAAGTTCTTCATGTTTGCCATTTTTTTGAAAATTTATAAAATTGTTATGGCATCCAACAGTTTCTGATAACAAACTTCTCTACTAATATTTTTAGTTAAAACAATGGTTACTATGTTTTTTCATAAGGCGATCGATCACCAATGCTCTTTCATTCATGTAGCTTAGATAGATAGATAGTGAAGATGAATGAAAAAGTATTTATACCAAGAAATCATCGACTATGTAAGTATGGAACGTTCAGTTATTGATTGTTATTTCTTCCAAAACCATCAACAGATTTTCAGCCCATCATAGTCATTAGACTCAACGAATTATCATTTTCAGTATGACGTGCAAACTTTTCATTGCGCGCAACTTTTCATTAAACATGTGTACTTTCTTCTTAAACCCAAAAAGAAGAAACTGCATATTTTTCTATCGTTCATAAAAACTTTCAAACAATTCAAAGAAGAAAGGTTGCAAGCAATTGATCAACAAGTTGAATAATTTTGCCGTTGCTATGTCTTTCATCTTATGCTGGTCAACGTTTTAAATCTCTGAAAGTTTTATTTTAAAAAACTTTTCAATCAAATTTTTAAATAATACATCGTAATTTAGTCTAACTCTCTACTTGGCAAGAACATATCGATCAGTTGAATATATTATGAATATATCTGTTCTACTAAGTGCTTATTTACATTCATCAATCGCAATTATGTTTCACTCATATATTAATAATATTAACTCAATAAGTACCATACGTCATAAATAATTCAGCACCTCGGCAACACTTGATTCTAATAAAAAAATTTCAAAATCACATTTTTAACGAACATTCTGGAAATTATTCATTTGAAAACGTTTGATGGATTCTAATGCATAATCAACAAGCCACAAATTATTCATTTCAACTCCCATCTTTATTGTAAAACTCGTAATTCAAAAAAAAGTAAGTCCAATAAAATCCGTGAAAAACATGCAAGTAAACGTGTAAATTTGTGGTAGCTCAAAAACAATTGTTCACTTTGATAACTAATTTATATTAACGTTCTAGTACCTCTGACGGTAGAGTGTCGTGTCTTACGTAACTGTTGCACATTGATCTGGTTCGTTCTCAACTCAGCAATCATCATCATCGTTATTTTTATTATTAGTAGTATATTAATTAGTACAATTAAAATAAGTAAGGATATGTGCGTGTGTTAGTGTTAGTGTGCGCGTGTGTGATGTGCGTGTGAGTTAGTGTTAGAGTATGTGTGATGTGCGTATGTGAGTGTGTCAGATATAGTGATGATGATGAGGAGGGAGAGGAAAAGACAGAGGAGTTCCTCATTAACTAACGACAATGTTTGAACGAGTTAATGGAATGAATTATTTTGAAATGATAAATGTAAAATGTAGAGAAACAAACGTCCCAATCATCTTCCATCATGATAAATTCATAAACAAACAATTCATGTCAGTTTCATCCATATCCAATAAGCTTATCAACTTAAATAACGCACACCTGTATTGAAGCCACAAAGTTATTATACAGTACAGTAAGTAACTCACATGATGTTGAAGATGACTCCGAGTGATGCAGTGATGATCATGGGCTGGCCGCCGACCTCAAACTCGTTGTTTTGAATCCGCTTCACAGCCATGGCGACCAGGATGACGGTGACCACCCAGATCAACAGGATGCTGCAAAGTGCCCCGATCACTTCTGCTCAGTGTAATGTCATAATGCCACGTGATGTGATGTCACGTGATGTGATGTCATGCCGTGTGATGTCATAAGATGTCACGTTATGAAGGATGGAGAAGTCATGTCATGATGATATGTGGGAATGTGAATTTAAAACAATACAGTGTAGTGTTAATGTTTACGATAATGATGAGTGAGTAATCAAGATAGCGTTAGTGATGGTGATAAATTATATATATAGCATATAACGATAAATAGATTATAAAACGTGATAAATAGATTATAAAATTATTATATTTATAATAATGTTAATGTATGATGATGACGACGATAGAGTATAACGTTGGTGTATCATGATGTTGATGCATCCTAATGATGGTATATCATAGTGATGGTGTATCATAATAATGATGACTGTGTATTGTAATGGTGGTGTGACGTATCGTCATACTGATTTTGGTGTATCATGATGATGCTGTATCATAATGATGACGTATTATGATGATAGTGTATCGCCATGATGGTACATCATAATGATGGTATATCATAATGATGATGTATTATGATGATAGTGTATCGCCATGGCTGTGTATCATAATGATGATGCATTATAATGATAGTATATCCAATTGAATGTGTATGGTAATGGTTTGAAATGACATTGCGATGAGAAATTATTTGATTCAACACTGCAGTATGAAAACGCAATTAAAGTAATGGCGTGCCATTAAAGTGATGCCGCAATTTACGACGCTTCAACGTCGGAAACAAAGCAGACACCTGTGCACAATTTAGATATATAAAATCTACCGAATAAAAAAGATGAAATATACAAACATGTAACAGCGGAAACTGTTAAAGCATGAAGCATGGGAGCAAGCGAAGCAAAACACATTTCTCGTGTATTTGTCATTTTCAAAATGCAAGTGCATTGATTTTTTAAAATTTACTGCTACTTCTCCCATGGCCTTATGCAAATGATTGAATGTTTTTGCTAACACACGCCGACGTGTACAAATAATTCTTCCTTACCAACCTCATTGCACCACCATCTTCCACTTCTTCCTAATTATCAACATCATCAACGTCATTATCATCGCCACCGTCATCATCCTTGCCATCACCATCAACATCATCATATTGTAACTCTCCAAAACAGCTGACAAATCCATACTGGCAACTTCCAGTGCAATATCTAATTTGTTCAACCAATTGGGTTGTTTCAACATTCCCTTATAAAACGTGCACATCACCTCTCCATCTTAAATGTTTACAATCCTCCATCTATTCTCCATCTAATGTATCATCCACCATCCGCATATATTCCTTAAAAGATGTTTGTACATTCTCACTGCACAACCTCCAATCCATTCATTCTATCTGCAAGTAATTCTCAAATACCAACTACTTCATCTTAATCAACTAATTGCTGTCTCCAGCTGTCCAAACTGTCATATCGCGATGGTAATGATGATGACGATGATGATGGGTGGTTTGATGATGATTGTGACGATGATGATGACGATATTGAACATGACGACGATAATGATGATGAGTGATGATGATGGCATGATGCTAGATAATAAAAATGAAAATAATACAAAGATCACAACGATGATAATAATGATAATTTTAGAGATAATAATACAATGATAAAAATGATGACGATGACGTGAAGAATTCTGGTGAAATTGACAGTGATGACATGATGATGATGAAAATGATGGAGAAAAGGAGGAAGAAGATGATTCCCACATGTCAGCACGCATTAAGAAGAACATCACATTCAGACATTCACTGGTCCATATCAACCCGGAGAGTTCATCAGCGCTTCAACACACACATACACACATATCCATACATACACACCCATACACATACACACACACCACACACAGATGTACATCACACATTAAGAAAAAAAATTTCAAATATGTAAAACTCAACTCATAATTTCATCTATGGGATGAATGAAGAGACCTCAGAAATTAGAACATTACTAACTAGCAGTGAAAAATAATTACCAAATTAATTATTCTTTTACTTTCACAGCAGCTAACTACAGCTGGCGAAACTTCTGCTACTACAGCTAGAGTCATTATATTACTTCTTCACCTTCTATTGCAGAAATTATTTAATTCACCACTGTTATCACTCAAATTAATCCAACCACCACTACCCAGTACTGGGCATAAAATAATATAAACACTCTTTTTTAAAGTCTCTCAAAACTGAAATGAATAAAGAACATTGACATGGCATGACACGACATGACGTGACACGATATGACATGACATGGCACTTGAACTAATCTTAATAGAGGGGTCAAACAGCAGAGACAAGTCAAATATTGCAGTATCTTGCAAGATGTTTAGTACCAACGTGGGAAAAATTCATTCATTTGGGAATCATTTCACGAACCTTCACAACTAATTCTTACAGGGATGATAAATAATTAGTTTTCTTTGCATCAATAAAATAGATTGAATGTTTGCTGCTGCTGCAAATTCTCAGCTAGACCTCCCTAACTTACAAACAGAAACAACTGTATCATGCATGCATGCACACAACCATACGCAAGCACACACACCCACAAGCACACACACATATATGAATACACACTGTCATACGCATTCACGCGAGTGCGCACACACACACGCAATTAGAATTAGATACACACAAGCATTAAAAACACAGGTGTTCAATTATTCACTTATTCACATTAAAAAGAAAAGATGATTGATAATATGAGGAACCATCTGGTATCCATCATTAATTACAAAATTATAAAAAGTGATTCCAGCGTAAATATAATTTATATACCCAATCCATCTCGTCAAATCTTTCTAAATACTCTTCAACAACATCCAACTTCTTCTTCTTTCTCATACCTTATCCTTTCAGGACATTGGCGACCATCGACTTCCACAAAACCCAATCTTCAACACTTTGTAGTAGTTGAAATTCGGTGATATTTCAACAAGTGATACAAAGACTTCACGAACGTTATTCGTTGTTGAACGCGATCTGTTTTTCCTGCAATCTTTCCAGTGGTTGTTAGATTTTCCATCTAACAGCATCTCATAATAATAACTATTATTACAATAACCAGGATACACAAAATAACTGCAATATAAACTGAACACTAGAAACAATTGGCAAATAAAAAATTTTAATGATTTCAATATGCTTCATGGAATTAATCTGAGAAATGATGTTTTTAAGTTTGCAATATTGAAAGGAAATAATGAATAGGGAATTGATAGTAGTGGAGAGAGTCAGGCAATCTGGAAGAAGAATTACAACTTGTTTTACAACTTGACACTTCTCCAAACGAAATATATGAAAGGATGCTAAGAAGCAGGGTGTCAAAATCACTTCAAAAAAATCAATACTGCTGAAAAAATGAACAAATCTCTGAACGAATGAATGAATGAATAAGTAAATTAATGAATGAAAAAATTAATGAGATATTTTGATGACCAGACAAACTATTTACTGTAATTTATGCAAACAAATGAACAAATAAACAATAAATAAACAAATGAATAAATATTGGAAATAATTATATGTTTGAAAAAGACCATATTTTGAAAAACATTGTATGAATTCTACTGAATTGCTGGTAACAATTCAGAAGAATTCATTCATATTATATATACATATATATCCATATATATATATATATATATATATATATATATATATATATATATTATATACATATACCTTATATCTTATATATATATCCTACACACACACACACACACACACACACACACACACACACACACACACACACACATACAAACACACATATATATATATATTCAATTCAATTCAAAAATAGCTTTATTCAGCAAAATAACAACAGTTTTTCGCTAGGAGACCCGAAGTATCAACTTGTAGGGCCACCTATACAAAATAGAAAAGGATGATGGATAGTAATAAACATAAACATGAAACTAATTCTATTATAAACAAAATATAAAAATAATAGATGATGAGAAAGGAATTCTTTTAACTATACACTAATAATAATAATAAAATATTTTCGAGTAATATGAAAATTAAGACAATAAAACTAAATGGTCGAGTTGCTATATTAAAAATTAATCAAGAAAAGTAATTTGAACAAACCAATTTGTTAATTATAGCTTTATAAGAACATAGAGTCAATGAATTCTTAGCATATATTGGCAGTAAATCCCAAAGATGCATTGATAAAGAAAGTACTGAATTTATATAAAAATTTGACCTGATTTGATATTTGATATGAATATATATATATATATATATATATATATGTATATATATATATATATATATATATATATATATATATCATAGCTGAAGATTTGTAATAACAAATTGTTGTTCATGATGATATAAAAACAATTTGTTTGATTATTTGATAAAATCAACTACCTGCCCAGTTAGAAATCATTTACAAATTGAAAAGTGCTAAGCAACAAAAACCGTGCCAACCTGCTCGATAGTAACCAAATGAAAGTTTCTTGGATGGAGGCTTCTTAGCAATCCAGATGGAAAACAAACTGATGAGAAATCCTGTGAGATCACAAGCCAGGTGTGTGGCATCAGTTGCAATGGCAAGACTGTTCGCGAGGGTTCCTCCTAGAATTAATGTAATAATTTCATTTTAAGCTAATGCCAATTTATTTACTGTTATCCATGTAAACACTAAACATATATGTATAAATATTATTATTGTTATTATTGGTGTGCTTGTAAGCACCCTTTAAACAGATCTCTGAGTGCTAAGGATTATTGCAGTTCAATGTGTAGCACTTTATTAAAGCAATGCAATGAATGGAGAGAAAAAGATATTAGCATGGGAGAGATTGGACAAAAAGATGATGTTTCAACCTTTTACGAAATTGAACAACAGACAATGCAGGATCACGAAGATCCCTAGACAAACCATTCCAGACAGCAGGACCCATTATGGAGAATTTCCATTGACCAAAAGCCAAGTTTGTGTCAGGTACAAACAGAAAACCAAGACAGATGCCTAAAAAACAATGGTGTGGCAAGTTTAGAACCAGGTCAATGAATACCAAACAAAATAATTTTTTATGGTTGTGAGTAAATTCGACTTATATAGAATCAAAAGTGGAGAAAAGTTGGAAATCTATTTTTTTAGCCCTGAATCTATTGTTATGAAAAAAACAATTAGACCATCATGGCGAGGATCACAAGGTCGCAAAACATCAAAAATTGAAACCTGGAGGCATAATTGGTTCATTGTAGTCATATGCAAGAAGAATACAAAAAATGATGGCACTAACATGATAGTAAAATATACCAGTTTAAGTAATTAACCAGATAATATTTCTAGGTATTCAGACACATTCATCCATCTATCCATTAGAGTACATCTAAAATCCTTGCAATCTTTCAAATAATATATAAAACAAGTATATGTCTTGTAGAAAGAATATGCAGGTCATATGAGAAATAATACAACCTATTCAAGAAATTTTACCACATACCACATCTCCGAAACATTTTACAACATTTATAATTAGACATGTTTTATTTGTCCAATTAGAAATATAACAAACTGAGTTCAGTGATTAATAGAGTATGTAAAATATTTTGGAGATATTGTAAAACCTGTAATAGTGTAATGTAAACAAAAATGAGATAATTGTCCAGTCGAAAACCCACCCTGTGTGGAAAGTTTGCACTGTTTTTAAAAACTTACAACCTTGGCTTTTATCAACTAGAGCAAACATAATATATAAAAATAAAATAAATAAGATGTTAATTCATGATGGTAATGTAATTGCATCTAAATTCCAAGTCTATCCTAAGGTATATTTACAATTTCACAGGACATACTTTGGTTAAAATTTTTAATTGGTTAAAAATACTTTGGTTAAAATTTTTTTAACTTAAAAAAAGTAACTGTGTAACATTGAATGAAAAAAACTTATATAATGATCAATATTAAAGAGCAGAGACCAACTATTTCGGCAACCATGAAGAGGAAGCAGAAGCAACTGACGGCTATCAGCTGATTTTTGGCCAGAACATCTTCACTGGACACCGGAGCATGACAGTGATCAGTCCGGCGCTCATTTATCTCGGTGTCGCCATCGTGTGATATTGTCAAAGATATCCTTCTTCCATTGCTATCATAACCTTCGTTGTCCATATCGGTCAGTAACAAAGCGCTGTCTGAATCGTTGAGAACGGAGTCAGATTTCGGATATATTATATTGCCCATATAATTTGAATTATTTAAATTATTACAATTCCACACGAAAGTGGGACTGTTTTGATCTAAATAAAGATCATCGTTATTGTCATATGCTGAGCCCGGAACAGCCATGTTTCTCTATTATTTATTTACATTTAAAGTGCAGTGTTGTGCTGCACCCTATCGTCAATATTTAAAATTAGCAACTGCAATGATAATTAATTTTATTTAAATCCTTGATTATTTTGTAAAAATTTTGACTTAATTAAATTAACATTTACAACATCGTAAACATTAAATTGTTAGGTATATTTTATATAATTATCTATGTTAATTAACTTTTACAATTTTGTAAACATTAAATTGTTATATATATTGTTATATATATTTTATATAATTATCTATGTTAATTAACTTTTACAATATCGTAAACAATAAATTGTTATATATATTGTTATATATATTTCATATAATTATCTATGTTACAGAATTTCTTGAATTCCTATTCTTTGCTTGCAATCTTATATAAATACTTTACAAGCGGTCAGTTTTATAATTGTGTGTTAATAGCCTGGCGTTTGTGCGTGGGGTTTAGTTTTTCTATTTTAGGTTGGTTATTCATTTATTTATGATTTCTCTATTATTTCATATTGTTTTAATTGATTTCATTTATTATTATGTTCCCTATTCACTTATTTGGAATTTCTATTTAAGATAAAATAAAGGTTCTTGAAAGCAAACTTATACTTAGAATATGATTATAAAATAAAACTTAAGTACATGAGCCATTAAAATTACCTGAAAAGAAAACCGATATTTTTATCTTCGTTTCATCCCTGATTTTAATCTTGGTTCATTTTTGACAAAGTAGGCTCGTATTTTTTCATTACAGCCTGACGATATGTAATATATTCGTCGTAGTTGTGAATAAACAAAATAATTTATTTATTTATTCTGTTTTAAAATTTTAATCATCAATATAAATTATAAATTGTTGATCTTTTTGTAGGCGAGAAAAAGAAAGAAAAGATGTCAATCGAAATTGTCCCCAACCAACTTCGACACTTGAGGGCTTGCCTGCTCTGTTCTCTTGTTAAGGTGGTGGAAAATAAATTGAATATTTGATTAAAAATAAAATGGTTTCAGTCAGTTAAAAAATTATTCAATAAATAAGTAACATAATAGAATGTTGTTAAGTTT
Organism: Helobdella robusta; assembly: GCF_000326865.2. NCBI lineage: Eukaryota > Metazoa > Annelida > Clitellata > Rhynchobdellida > Glossiphoniidae > Helobdella > Helobdella robusta. The sequence continues at coordinate 1,374,299 of NW_008704501.1, read as the reverse complement.
TCAATACATATAATTTTATTTATTTATAATGTATGATAGTTAATAAATTTTTTTTATTTCATATTTACAGACTCTTGAGCAGTTTGAGATGGATGGATGTGAAAATTGTGAGAAGTATCTGCATATGAAAAACAACAGGGATCATGTGTACGACTACACTAGTTCCAGTTTTGACGGGTTTCTATTTTTTGTGACATCTTTTTAAATTTATTTTTTGCATAATTCTTTTTGTGAAGTACACTTTCAAATTCTAAATGAATTTGTCATGCTTTTCACTACATCACTTTTGAGTTTTTGGAAATTATTCATTTTTGTATGTGTGTTTAAAATTTTCCTAATTATGCATAGTTATTTGTCATTGTTCCACTTAAAACTTTGTTCTTTGGCACAATAAAGTCTAATAATTATGCTTGTAATATTATTTCAGGTTGATAGCAATGATGAGTCCTGGAGACAGCTGGGTGGCTAAATGGCAACGGATTGGTTAGCTTTTACTTCAGCTATGATATTATATTTCATTGTTCTTTATTATATTTATATCTATATAGGTTACATAACTTTAAAATTTATTTTTCTTAGTATAATTATAAATTTATTTTCCCATCAGATAAGTATGTAAAAGGTGTGTACGCTGTATCAGTGTCAGGAAAGCTACCAAACAATGTGATCAGTGATTTGAAAAGCAAAGGGGTGCACTGCAGGTCAAGAGACACCAGCACCAGTTTTGTCAAATAATTCCAAAATTTCAACTTTATTTGTTTTTTAAGATTGTTTCATTTAAACTGTTTTTTTTTTATAATTAATAAAAATTGAAAGTACTGAGCAGATTTGTTAGTTTGGGCCACAATTGATTCCTTTTGGAGATTTTAGGTCGACCGTCAAATTACTTTTTAGAATGTTTACATGGGTTACTTACATACTCTTTTCTTTTAAATCAAGAAAAACCATCTTCGGTTTTTAAACAGCTTAACATAGGTTCATCATGCACATTTATATATAGATTTCTCAAATTAATTTAGATTATGTACATTCATTGATATGTAAAATAAAGGAAATTTTTTATTTTGCAAAAACCAATGAACACCATAACATGATCAACACACATGTGGAGAAGATTTTCATTCAACTAATCAAAAAATAACATTAATAATATTTTTACAAGGTTTTGCTTCAAGAAATGTTTTTATTTTTTATATCAACGTTAATATTTCTCGCCATTGTGTTTTCACTTGATAAGTTTGGTAAGCCTTGCTTGACTCATTGTCGAACGAAAGTTACTTGTAACCAGCTTCAATTTCGAAAAGTTTCTTTTGCAAAAGGAAATTGAAATGCACACTGTCAAAAAATCTTTAAAGATGAACATAAATTTGAAACTGGTTCATGTAAATTTATTTCTTTTATATAAGTTAATGTTTTCAGAGCAGACCATTGTATGGAGTCCTCTTTTTTAACTTTGCCTGCTTGAAAATTACGTCTTGGACGTTTAAATTCGGCTATAAAGTCATTTTCATCAAGTTCATCAAACGTGTTTGTGAGATTTGGTATCAGCTTAGAAATTCTTCTATCTCTAATTCAATAAAATGTGATGATCGAATGGCTGCAAATTTTACAAATACATTCTACATTGATTCTATCCTTTTCCTTAGATCTTGATAAAAATCATCAAATTACTGATAAATGCATCATCTCTTTTTTTGTTTTAACGTTAAAGCTTCATCTTTAGCCTATTTCCAAGGCATGAGCTTTCGTCGACTTTTTCGGCTCAATTTTTCGTTAGATATTTCCATTTTCACCAAATTTCTGTAAAATATTTTGATGTATTTTCAACCAGTTAGTCGCGACACCCCTGCAGAAGTTTCGATGCATTTAATTTTTCAATGGTTTTATCTAAACCAGTTTCTTCCAGTTGTAGGTATTTTTGAGTATGATTGACTTCTAAATTATTATTCCAAAAATGAAGAAAGACAAGAAAATTGAAATCTTGAATATTTGACATTATAGCTTGAGCTGAAACATGGATATAAATATATTATGTATATTCGTGAGCTGAACTTCTTGTATCTACATTTTCCGATGTATCACATAATTTTTCTTGTGCCTCTACTAATTTTCGGAATGCTTCATTACAAGTTTCACTGCATGATATTGTTCACTTCATCTGGTTCCTGCTAGCCTCACAGTTATCCCATCCCGACTGTTTCTGATTAAATATCTCACGTAGGACATGTTGAAGTAAATTATTCCAAAAATTGTTACACAAGTTGAATTGTTTCCAAATGTATTAAACCCGCGCAAGTTATGCGAATGATTAGAACAAGGTGCAAATAAAATCTTCTGATTAATTTTACGGATCCTGGCTTGCATCAATGAATGAGCATCTGGCATTACCAAAGCATTGTCACAACCTTGGCTTCGACATAGATTAACTTTCTAAACTCTGTTTATCAATAATGTCTACGATATTTTGTGTGATATCAATAGCTTATTTTAGGCAAGAGGAAAAAAATAACACTTTGCCTTTTTTACATTTTCAATAATTTTCTGCTTTAAGGTTAAATTATCTCTCAATATAGAAATAAATTCATTTGGTCAGGATTTAAAAACGACATTTTTTGTAACTAATTATATTATATTACTACATATTTTGTAAAAATTAATAAATGGAAGCACAAAATTTTATCTATAAAATTATTAATGAAATCATTTATTTTAAAATTTGTGCATATCGGAGGCTCCCCCTCGGCACGCTAGTGAGTCTACGATGACTACCCGCCCCGTGTTGTCATTACAGTGTTCATCAACTCATGTCTGCCTTGTAAGCGTTATTTCCATTTCGTTCAATTAATTCATCGCACCAAATTTAATTATGTTGGTATGTTTTTTTCAATTTACAAGCCGGTGCAGGTTTTGCAGAATTTCAGTTTTCATTTGAAAATTTACCGGAGACTGAATTTCAATCAGAACGTACTGACAACGTACCTACCACCTTGCAAAACGTTGAAATAAATGTTTGATTTGATTTTATCTGCGTAGCACATTTAACGAAAATTCGTTGTACGACGTATACAATAGGAGCAGAATTCTGGAAAATATTCTGTGTTACAGTTTTACCAATAATATATACAATTATTATTTGAGATTAAGAATCAATTTCCCTTCAAAAAAAATTTGACGTCTATTTTTTGTCTATAAAAGGACGAACAGGCAATTTTCGAAAAGTTTATTCATATTAAAGTTTCGATTATAATACTTCTAAAATTTGCTAATCATTAACAAAGCGCTTAAATTAAAAATACTTATTGTATTCTGATACATTGTGATGACTAATTTTAAGCAGTAACAAAAGACTTATTTGAATTTGAAGACACAAATGCTCAATCAGTCAAATCCTTATTGCATAAGAATAGCATTGTTTCTGTTGTTTCCCAACATCGTCCAGGTTGGATTAAATAATGAACTGGACACAGATTTACAGTGCTAAAAGGGTGGATTAAATAATGAACTGGACACAGATTTACAGTGCTAAAAGGGTAGATACTGTTGAAAAGACCGCGAGTGCATCCTACCTGAAATAAAAATCTTCTGCACACTCACTACTACATACATTAAGCATTGGTTCTAATTGGATTAAGTGAGGAAGAGACTGGGTAGCATGTATGTAATTAATTTGTGAATGTCAGATCAGTGAATGTAACAATAAATGGATTAAAATTTTGTTGAATAACAAAAATAAAGTTAAATAATACTTGAATATCAACCAACAATTTTATAAAGAGCAATGCACTAGAACTATGGAAGAAATACACAAACAATATCGTGCTAAATAATAATGAACATGCAAATAAATGAGTTCGATGTATAAGAGGAAAGTATAATAGTAAAAATAAGTTTATGTCAAACGTTTATAATATAAATGACATGCTTATGAAAAAACTTTAAAATAACGAAGAAAAAGATTTTTTGAAATTAAAATGCAAACTGACAAGCAAATAATCTGTCTTTTTTCACTGTTGAACATCTTATGATAAATTGGATCTGAATAAAGCAAAAATAAACATAAAGTATAAAATGATGCTGAAATATGAAATTAAAGTGAATAAATATGTCTGAAACTTCAACAGCCAACAGCAAACAAATAAGCAATCACTTCAACTAAAATCGAATATCTAAAATGATATGCAAAAACAAACGAATGAAATTAGGAAGATGATTTTAAGAACTAGATCACGGCAGTTTGAAACTTTTAAATGCTCATCCTCTTCATCCAAGCATTCCAATTTCAATGATCGAAGAATTTTGTACAAAATAAAACGCTATATTGAACTCTATATAATATCAATGATAAAAAATGAAAATAAACAAGTAAAGACAGTTTAAGATCAGAAAAAATCAATTAACCAACAAAATATAAAATATAAAATAACTCAAAATTTAAAATTAATCCACCCCCCCACAAACGCAAACGAATGTAGTGGAAGGCGCTTGTGTCCATTCCACATAACATTGAGGTGCTGACTTGGAACATCGGAAAAATATTACTGGCAAAAATTGAAAAAATAAAGTGAATCATAAACAAAATTGCACGTAGTGAGCAAAATATAATTTGTCGGATCTTAATGGACAATTCAAATGGCAGAAGGTGCTCTAACTATGAAAAGAGGCAGAGAAAAAAGAGAGAAACAAAGAAGGAGAGATTCTCAGTAACATTAAAATATTTCAAAAAAGTAGGCAAACAAGATGAAACAATAAGCAAAAAATGTACTAGACGTTAGCTTTGTAACAATTTTAAAGTTTGAACATGTAAATAAATATATAAATACATATAAATAAATAAACATGCATACCATTTATATATATATATATAATATAAATGTACTAGATATATATATATAATATATATTATATTATATGTATATAATATATTTAAATATAAGTAACAACTTTGACAGACAAATTCTAAAATAATAATGTCACAAATAGCTGAAGAAAAATTAATGATGTTTACATGTTTGTAAGGTTACTAGAAATAAAGAGAGCAACGCTAAATATAATTATTAATTGCAAAAAAAGACAACTAAACTTCATGGAAATGACCTGACGTAAAATTATATGAAAATTAAAAAGGATTAGAAGAAGTTGAATGAACGACAAACAACTTACTGAGATAATGCGAAATGACGGAAAGTACAAAAACATTATAAAAAAAAAGTACCACATTCCTACCTCAAGATATCATCTAACTCTATTTATCTTTCAACTGCATAGACAGTTCAGATTTCGCTGATAATGACGATATCATGTGTCATAATGATGATATCCATTTAATAATTTAATAATGATATTAACTTTAATAATGATATAATATATGGTGACGACACATTTGATAAGGATGATATAAATGTTAATTTAATTTTTGTAACATTGATTATCTTTCATTATGAAGCTTCATTTTTACTTAATACAAATTTATCGAGATAGTATTGATGACACGAGAGCAGCGATGGTGAAGATGATGATGGATAGTGATGGTGATGAAGATGATGATGGATAGTGATGGTGACGAAGATGATGATAGTGACGGTGATGATGATGCATAGTGACGTTGATCATATTAACAGTGATGATAATAAACTGCTGATCTTGTCAATAAATACAAGATCAATGAGATGATGTTACTGACTACAATAGTGCTAATAAATCAATGATGAAAATCTTGTGGAAGGAAATGATTTTAAGATTTGTATCCTCCGGCCGACTGCCTCCGGAGACTGCAACAAAGACACAGAGACATCACCAAGGTCAGGACCTGTTAAGTTACATTTTATAAATTTGTGAGCATAATTTAAACTACAGCAACAAATATCGACGTGGGGATAATGTTGTTGCGCCACTCTTCATGATAAAAACTTTTTAAAGCCATGCAGACGCGCTAGTTGCTTGCACATCTCTCGATGGTAAACATTCCAACAGAACTTCTTTGCCATTTAGTTTGGTCGAGTTACAAACCAACCAACTAAATAGCTAATCAACTAAACAACCACTAAATAATCATCATCCAACTAACTTACCAATTAATCAACCATCCAACCAACCAACCAAACCACCGAACAACTGACCAGTCGGCCACTTGATCAAATAACCAAACAACTAGCCAACCATTTTACCAACCAACTTCCAAACTGACCAACCATTAGACCAAACCAACCATTGAACTGACTAAACCAACCAACCTGCACACCAGTGATCACAAGTGCCACAATGCACGATGCTTCAATCGTCCTGTCAACAAAGGATGTTATGCCCTCACTGCAACCCTGTTTTTAATTTCAATATAATAAAAATAAATAACGTCAATATCCTTCTGTAGAAGAGTGGAAATTATAGCTATAAAGTCTAACTTAGGTAAAAGATATTGAAATAGTTTAAAAAAAAAAAATTATAAAAAAATATGATGACTCTCAGGTTACATTGGGTCTTCTTCGTACAAAAGAAAATCAACATTAAAAAATCTAAAACTGATTAGATGGACCATTGTTACATCAATATTTTTTGGAGACAGTTTTTGTAAATGAATATATTGAGGACTTAATTGAGAGTCAAAAGAAAAACCTTTTTGTGTGCTTGAACAACACTGTTGTTACTTTTGATTCTGTTATTTATTTTAGTTTTATTTTCTTCTTTACCCAACTTGTGACTGAACTTATCACTACTGTTATTATTGTTGATGCTGCTGCTGATGATGTTATCAGCATTGTTGCCACTGAAACCATCCTTTACGTTATCAGCAGCATTTTCATTTTTGTTGACAACTTCAGAAGCAGCAGTAGTGGCCACCAAACAGGTCTGAGTGACCTTCTTCCTTAAGTTGTAGAGCCCACAACAAGATATCGGGACGAAATGTTGTTGTTGCTGTTGATGGTGATGATGGTGTTCGTGTCGAGTATATTGATCGACTGATGGTGGTTGGACATGGTGCTGAAGTGAGTGAGGAAGAATGCTCCGATGTTTGGAGTGCTGATGTTGCCGATGATGTTCGTGTTTGTTGTGTACATGATGTGAAGTGTTGTTCAGCCACCTGGATGATTGGTAGTCGGCTGGTCCAATGCTACCACAACATCTGAACTGAATTAAAATTAATTCAGAGCTTCATCTTCATCACTTTATTTACAAACACATTGATCAGTACATGATATTAATCCACCATAAACTTATAAATATTACTTTCAAGCAGTTCCATGTTAACAAAGATGCACAGAGTACAAAAAGGAGGTGATGTAACTTAATCTGTGTACATTTTAACCTATCTATCCACAGTTAACTAGCTATTTCATTTAAATGTTTTCTTGCCTTTAAATTTGCATGCTCTCAAACTGAATGAAACAGTTTTATTTAAATCAGTCAAACATCATTAATCATTAGAAAGATTTATTTAATAAAGACCAATAAAACCTGCCAGTTAATTACCATGCAAATTCCAAAAATTATATATAAGCATGATATAAACAGCTTGATCAGAACATTTGAAATTCTTATCTCACAATAACATACACACATACATACTTCAATTTAAAAAGTGTATATTAATACTGATACACACACACACACGCACGCACACACACACACACAGACACACACACAGACACACACACAGACACACACACACATATTTCACTGCATGCATGATGATGTAACTCAATAACTGTTAAGTATGACGTGAACATATTATTTCAATCAATGTCTGTAGCAAGGTAATAAACAACCAGATATATATCCTATGTTTCTTTCATCAGACTCAAATTATCCATCTGATAATAATAATGTGAAATGTATGATGAACATGCTCCAGTTAGCACAGTAGCTTGAATTAATTTACATCAAAACAGACTGCATGTCTGCTCGTTGCTATGCCAGAGATCTGCTCAAACTGCATTGCACATATTGTCCCGCTTATTTTCTCTTTATATGAAAAAAAACTGTGGAATGAATACAAACAGAATCTTGTAAATGGTCGATGGGGTCGTCAGTGAAGATGTCATCTCCATAATGATCAGTGATGTACTTCTGCATGGTCTCACTGACTGACGTCTTCATCTGCAAATATTTATTTAATTTCTAGATCATTGATTATTTTTACACAAGCAGAACATAAGAAAGTCAGACAACTGAAAGTCACATCTGCACGAATGTTGAATGGATGAACACATCAGCAACTGAAAAATAGGAACAAGCAAGATTTCAAAGAACAGAGTATATGTTAAATATAGCTAGCTGTTTGGATGGATGTATGTATTCTATTGATTCTGCAGCAATTTGCAGGTTCTTTGCTTTTTAAGCGAGACATGAAATAGTGATGACACAATCAACAGAAACATTGCAAAATGTTTGAAAAAGGCAATTAAATTAAAAAATAATGGCCTATGAACATTGAAAACACTACAAACTAAATTTAAATAATATAATAAAAATTTACACATTACAATTTTTCACTAATAGGTGTTAAAATTTACAATGCAAAAAATTTAAATTAATTTAAATTAAAAAAGAAAAACTTACACCATTCCTCTGCATGATCAACCAAGACGCCATGCCCACCTCTGCAATCAGGAAGAGAATGAGGACACTGACGAACTATGAGAACATTTCAATCAAAGAAAATTTTTAATTAGATTTTCTAGCATATAATAATGCACAAAGTTATCTATGAAATATAGCCATTGTGGAACCTTAAAATTATAAAAATCACTCTTCTTCATTGAAATCGATCTATTCTGTGCAAATTCATTTCAGGAACATGTTAAAAACAAACTTATACCATGGTATGACATACCTTGAAGTGTTTTAAAATGTGTCATTGAAGTAATTACTCATTTAGATGTTTGCTGAACTCTTAGACTATGATGCTAACACACCAACATTTCCTTACTTTACTTAAATTCAATTCAAGCACATTATGTTAAGCACAAACTTATACCATAATAATATAATAGATATGCATCAAAAAGTGAATATTAATTGATAGTTGATATTTCACTACTAACAAGACCCAGCATGGAAAATGATTCCTGGTAGGAGCTGCAACATCCGAGGAACCCTAGAAATGTTACAATACTACCAAAGAAGACAAGGAAGTAGCAGAAGATATGAAAAGTAGCATTATGATGGGTGTAGCCAACCATTGCTATATTGTTGAATGTTGGATCCATTCGCAAATAAATGGCCAGACCTAAAATTATGAGACCAGACATCTGTGTTGAAAATAGTCAATTCAAATAATTTGTATTAAATTTTTTCAAAATTTTAATTTAAGCTAAAAATGATTATTAAATAAAATTAACTCATAGTTAAAAAAACATCAAAGAATAATTAAAATTAAAATAAAACAAAACCAATGAATTTGTTTAATTAATTAAATGCAAAAGCTAGAAAAGCAGATCAGATTGCAATATGAATTTATAAATAAAAAATTGTAATTTTCAATAAATAAATTTATAATTAAATTTAAATATCAATTATTAATTTAAAAAATACAATGAAATTCAAAATATCACAAAAACATTATTCAATTTAATTAAATTTTTACAAACCATGCACCAACCAGCCAACCAAACCATCCAACCAAGTAAAAACCAACCATACAAAACCAACCCATATCATGAAATTGAGAAAGAAGACTGAATACTTGGTGCACAACAAACAACTTCGAATCGACATTTTGATTTGAAAAACCGTTTTTAATATCAATAAAAAACTATGATTTTCGATGTATTTTTGAATGCTAACACTGACATCGCTTGCTTTTGAAACTTAAAATTCAGCAATCATCCCAGCAAGACGACACGAGCACCTACCGAACAAACAAAGCACGCACGAGGTACGACTAAACACTAAAACTTAAAATAAAGTATTCAGGACATCAGTGTTGTACATATGCATAGAATCTATAGAATCGTATACATATACATTGAATAGAATTCATATACATAGAATAGAATTATACACATGATTTAATACATGGCTATAGATAAAATTTAATATAATTTTATATAATAGTGAACATTTTAAGTATTATATTTTGGCTGACTGGTCAGTTGTTTAGGTGGTTGGAGATTATACTGAAACACTGAAGTTATCAAATTGAAAAATTTAAATATATAAAATTATCATTATTATAAATCAATGTATAATAAATCTGCAACGGTATCTTGTAGGTATAAATAAATTGCTTACAAAATTCCTTATTTCGTTTCATTGGTCAATAAACCAATTTCCATTTACATAAAAATAAAGAATAAAAATGATAATTTATATGATTGGGATATAAGATTTTAATGCCATCATTATCACCTTTGTCTATCATTATCACCTTTGTCGTTTTTTTAATCATCATGAATATACCTCAAAATCGTATCACAATTGTGGCTGTGATGTAAGGAGACAGTGAGTGCATTTCATAACAAGCGCTGTTGACTCATCTTTGTTTCTATTTCTTATGTTCAAAGACTCGTTAATGTTTATATATATATACATGATATAAATATATAAGGAGTATATAATATATAATAAAGTGTATATATATATATATATATATATATATATATATATATATACAGCTTACCTAGCCATTTCATTGATTTTTTTTCTAACGATAATAATTTTTATTATTCTTGTTATTAAAACTTCTGTTCGACATTCACGTGCTATAATTACGACGAGAGATCATATGAAATGATTTGAGCGTCCTGGCTCCCGGGATAATTTCTTCAATAGATTTTGTATACTATTGAAAACCTATAAATTAATATAATAAACCAACATTATTCTTAAATCCTAATTATTCAGATTATATTCCAAGGTATTCTAAATATACGGTACCCACATTACAAATACGTAGAATACATTTAACTTGATGATATAAAATAATTAAAAATTGATGGAAAATTTCATTTAAAAAATTAGAATTTATAAAAATTTAAAAGATGATATTCAAGTTTGTTTCTACATTCATTGCAACGATATTGGTTTTGGTGGCCTGCAAACAGCTGAAGTACCAGAAACATGGTCAGAAGAGTGCAGAACATTTTGCCGAAGTTGAAGTTTCGGTGGACGTTGGCAGGTTCATAAATGAAGTGGAGCCCTATTTTTTAAGTTACTGCATGGACTCCTACGTATTCGACAACGATGTTCGCTGGCTCAAGTTTAATTTCAGGTTCGATTTGTTACATACCTATAGAGTTAATAATAATAATAATAATTACAGAATGAAAGAAAATAAGTTTTTTTATTACAATAGAACACACACAGTTATGCATATCATCGTCATTATTATAGGTTCTAGAACACAACACAATTATTGGCATCGCCATTTATGCAGATTCGATATATCCGATTTAATTTTTGCAGCTCAGTGAAGATGAGAACTTTATTGAATGGCCTGTCGCCTGCCTACTTCAGAGTGGGTGGCTATCCAGCTGATTACTTGTTCTTCGACGTCCCATACAACGTCATCAAGTCAACGGGGGTCTCCAATGCTGCAGTTGTCATGACGAGTTTGTGTAGTTTCTTATATTTTATCTTTGTTGTCTTGTTTCTAATATTTTATCTTTGTTGTATTGTTTCTTATGTTTATCATCGTTGCATTGTTTCTTATGTTTTATCTTTGTTGTATAGTTTCTTACGTTTTATTTTTTCTAATATTATATCTTTGTACTTATATTTATATTTTTTCTTTGTAATATTGTTTGTCAGTTTAATGTTTGCAATGTTTGTTAGTTTTAAAGTTTGTTCTATTACGATCAAGAACATGTTCATTGAAGCAAAGACATAAAAAAAGATGATACTCTATCTATCATTGAAGTAGAACTTAGCGTAAAAACGTTTCAAGAGCCTCTGAGGTTAGTTCAACAGAGGAGCTCTACAAGTCTAAAACACTAAGTAAGCATGGTTAATGAATCAGAAGAGTAGAGAAGAATCGTGTTGGACTGTGGTTTGAAAGATTTCTGCTATTATCCTGTCTTGAAGCTGTGGCATTAAATAATTCAATATTTTCTATTTAGATTCCTTTTACCCATGTCGCATTTTTTGACCTTTACACATCGATCTTTTTAAAAAAAAAAGTCAGTCAGCTGATCACCGTACACAACGATCGAATAATTGTTCATAGCAATTAGGTTCTGCTTGCTTTGAAGTCATTCGCATACGCTAGTTATTATTAAGTTCTCGTAAAATAATTGATGCTGTTATTAGATGCTTTTAGTCTAAATAAAAAATAAATTGGAAAATGATGAATTAAACAAATGAACAAATAGGTAGAAAAATAGATTAACAAATAAACGAACAAGCGGATGAACCTATGAACACGAACAAATAATATGATTGAAGAGGAAATGAAATGAAATAAAGGAAGAACATATGGATGGACGTTTGTATGAGCAGATGAACTCAGGGCTTGAATGGAATGGCATTGAATATAATAATTAACGTTCAGACTTGACAAACTTCGAAAATTAATAATAGATTGCGTATTTTCAAAGCGTTCTATTACATTGTTTTGAAGCAAATATACAAATAATTGAGGATGTTTATAACATGGTCGGAACTAGCTACTGTGAGCTATTTGATACAAATTTTGACAAATGTGAATAATTTTTATAATTTTTTAAAACTTCTTAAACTCTGCCACCCCTGAATTTTCCCGCCCGGGGCACTTGCCCTCTTTGCCTCCCCCTAGTTTCGAGTATTGTTCATGATGTTCTGAACTTCATGTTAAACAATTCAGACACTTATTACTTCATAAAATTTTAATTCAATAGAAAGTGTGGCAAAATAATGATAAGTGAAAAATAAAATATTTAGTTATGTTTCCATCTGCAGTGAAAAATCTTTTTATGCTCCAAAGGTCCAGCTCTATAAATATTATATGTCTTTTCAATATGCATGGACACGTATTTCTTCTGTGTAAGAAGATTGTTTGAATGTGAATATTTTACCGCTATTATTTGAGATGGTTTCAAGATAAGGTAAGCGCAATATTATGAAACATTTGGTATTCATTGAATAAGAATTAAAATACAAGAACGTTGAACTTGCAGAGGAAGATGTTCACAACCTGGTGAACTTGACGAGAAGCATCAAAAGTCGGATGATGTTCGACTTGAACTTGCAGGTGAGATTCAACAAGAGGTGGGATCCTACCAACGCAATCAACCTCATGCAGTTCCTTCAGCTTTATGGATATGGGGAAAATATTGACTGGGAGCTTGGGAATGGTGATTTTATATTTTGATGTTGCTGTTTTTTGCAGTGTGTCGGAGTCGGATGAAAAACATCCGACTCCAACTCATCAAAAATATCCGACTCCGGTCCCTCCAAAAAATCCAACTTCTACTCCGGGTTCCGAAAATTTTTTAAACTTTTGCGTCATAATGTTATCTTATTATCATTATTTAATAAAAAAATACTTTCAAAAACATTGCAAATCAGTCTATGCAATTGTTTTTCTTAGTAAAATTACTTTATTTTTATGTTTTTCAATATACTGTATAAAATTATGTGATTTTATTCTTATTATAAGCATTTATTTTTAGTATTCTAGATGATTGCTTATCACTATATTTATTTTGTGATAAGCAAAAAACTCTATAAAACACATTTTTTAAAAAATTCTGAAAAAAAATATAATTTTTTAAAAATAACCAAACATTTTTCGGAAAATAAATAAATTAATAACATTTTTCGGATAAAAAATCCGACTCCGGCCCCTAAAAAAAATCCGACTTTGGCTCCTTAAAAAATTCAGACTCCGGCCAAAATCTCCGCTCTGACCGACTCAGACAATTTGTTTTTTGTTTCGTAAATTTAAAATAGTAATTTTGTAAAACCGTTTTTATTTTATTTTATAATATAAAATTGTTTGAGCTCTATGAGTCTTCATGATGTATCTGTAGTCAACATGTTATATGAGATTTTGCTTACGATAGCGAAAAGTTGGTCTAATAAATGCGTCCGGTCCTGTGCCGTAGCGACCTGGTTCGAATTCAAAGAGATTCCAGAACGCCACTTCATATCAGAAATAAACGAAATATTCTTTATATTTATATCTAGAACCAAACTATTGGGCTCCAGGGGTTACAACACCAGAGCAGATCGCCAACGACTTTCGAAGTCTTCACAGTCTGGTGAAGGAATATCCACTGATGCAGAAGAGCTCCATAGTTGGACCTGACATCATCACTGTCGATCGCACCGAACTAATTTATCTCAAAACGTTAGTTTAACAAACGCGGTAGCGTTAAAATTGATGCAAAGAATTTTTTCAAAACATCTCATCAAAAATTCAGCCACATATATAAAGTTTTGATCACAAAAAACATTTTATTGAAGTTGAAAAAACTGCTAAATAAAAAACAATTATTGCAAAGTTTGGCAGATAAATCTGGAGACGTTTTGAGGGCCGTAACATTTCATCAGTTGGTAACCTGATTATACATTTAATTTCGTTATTTGCTATCTTCATTTATATGCTGTCATTCATTGTCGTTATCTGTTGTTATCATCTGTTGATGGTTAAACATTAAAATCTTAAAATCTACATGAGAAGTTGAAGTTTGTTCAAGATGATAGGAATTAAGTGTCGTTCATAAACGCAGTTGGGAAATATTAAAAGAATTAATTACGGGAACTAGGTACACTTAAATAAATTTTTTTTACAATGGGCGCCGTGTAAAATAATGTAATCGATTGAAATAAAACCATGCAGCTACTACCTTAGAGGTGACAAAGCAACTTACCTGGAGTACCTGGATCCCAAGCACTTTCAAAACTACGATGACGTCATTAACATGGTGAAAGAAACCCTGTCCAACTCGTCCCATCCCAATCTACCCATCTGGAACGGAGAAACGAGTGACGCGTGGAATGGCGGATCACCAAACATCTCCGATAGATACGTCTCAGGATTTTTGTGTGTAATTTTTTTGATTCTTGAACAATATTTTTTCATGAAATTATACTACTACATTTGTCTTATAAACTGAATTTATTTGTATAACATAACTCTGCTGCTCGTCTAGTTGTTCTTGGCCCTATCTTTTCTCATATATCTCCATATCTTCTTCTTTTGCACTGGCTACCTATAAAATATAGAATAATTTTAAAAATTTACACATTAACATACAAGTCATAAACTAAATTATTTCTTTATTCACAGAAGAGCGTTGTCGAACATCGCGGGAATACCACTTTATAGACCAATCTTTTTGCAGTCCAAATATTAATGTGCAAATTTTAAAAATTATTCTATAGGTAGCCAGTGCAAGAGAAAAAGAAGATATGGAGATATATGAGAAAAGATAGGGGCACGAGCAACTAGACAAGCAGCAGAGTTATGTTATGCAAATAAATAAACTTGATTGATTGATTGATTATTGTCCTACGATAAATAAATCATATGTATTTTGTGTGTTTAAATCAGGATTTTTATGTTCTTATGACATAACATTAAAAATATCTTTCATTTAAATTTTTTATGAGTTATTTGAAACATTTGAAAGTTATTTCTAGCAATTTGATTTTTACATTTCCTCCAATTAATATATCTTTATATTTTATTATCATTATTATTATCATCATTATTATCATTACTACTAATACTACTACTACTACTTTTATTATTTGGAGTGCAACAAGATTCATTTTCTATATTGGTTGAAAATTTAAGAAATTGATGAAATTATCGACAGATGGCTCGATAAATTGGGACTCAGTGCAAAAAGAGGAATAAAAGTTGTGATGAGACAAACCATATATGGGCATTATTATCCACTGCTCGATGATGACATGAATCCAAACCCGGTGAGCAAAATAATTTATAATTTAATTTATTTATGTATTGTCTTAAATTGATCAAAAATGTGAACTATTTGCCATAATTATTTTCTGGGTTCGAATCCTGCAGTTTCTACAGGTTCATCTGGGTAGCCGAACCCCGGCCAACCCAGCCGTCCATCCTTTCGAGACTGGTAAATGGGTAGACAACGTTAGTTGTCGCATGTTGGCCGGCGAGATGGCTCAGTGGTTCTAATGCTCGCTGAGTCAAAAACATCACAATGGCTTTTATATACCCAGCATATATGATGCGGTGCTTGCGCGTGTTCATAAAACCATGTGTACGTCGTGTGAAAAGGATAAACAGCTTTTGTGGCGAAGATGGCTGCTTCATATCAATGGTTGAAGATATGAAAAACATAATAAAAGATATACAGATAATATATCTGTAACATTGTAAGTGGTTCTGCGTATGTCAGAGCTGCAATAATTATGGCTAAAAATAAATTTCAAAGATTTCGAAAGATTACGAAAATAATAAACAGGATTACTGGTTATCTTACATTTACAAACGTTTGGTTGGAGTGAGAGTGTTGGATGTAGAACACGATGACCTCCAAGAGACCACCAGACTCTATGCCCACTGCACCAAACCAAGGTGAGACGTGTTCCTCTTTGTTACGAACCACAGTTTTGTATCATATGATCTGATCTTTTTTATTATTGTAATGCATATTGGGCTGCATGATGGCGTAATGGTTAAACGCGCCTGTTACTTCTGTTCCAGTGGCTGGAAAAAGATCCCAGCCTATTATATGCAATGTTTCTGATGGATGGTTTTCACTCGTATTTTTATAGGTTGTATGTGTGCTTCTCTGAAACTAGTACACAAAAGGGATTGATCTTTAATCTAACCTTTATGTAAGCATAATTTTATATACATTTTCTAGTTACAGATTTCCAATAATTTTTTGATAGCGATAAATACAAAAAAGGATCGGTCACTGTATTTGGTTTCAACTCCCATCCAAGCAAGACACTCTCCTTGAAGTTCACAGGCATCTTCAAGGATTTTTACAGAGACGTTTATTTCATTCAGCCTGATGACAGTCATTTCAACATTTCTGAATATTTGGGTTTCTATGACATTTTGCAAGTGCCTGTTCTAGCCAAGTTTGTCAAAATTTTTTGCCATTTGGTGTGAATGTAGAAATGGTATATTTTTTGTTTTTCAACAGCGAACATAAACATATGCAATTGAGAAATATGTATTTATTCATTCCGTTTAATATTTATTTTTACATATATAATAACTTCCTTAAATAATGGCCCCACACAATGCAATTCAACGTAAGGCCACAATAACTGTTTCAAATTTCAATGCCTAACTGAATAGGCAAGTTTGATGTAAATAATGACCAATTAAAAAGGTGGATGACTTCCTCCTAAAGCGGGTATTAGGGAATAAAAGATAAACATTGATTGACCGATCAATTGATTGGCAATAAGGATATCATAAATAATTTGTATAAATTAAAAATTAGTGAAATTTTAAAAATTAATATCACAAAATAACTTTCACAGTAATAACAACAAACTATTAAAAGATTTAGCTTGCTGAACGGCAGACGATTGATCATGCCATCTGACACGGAGATGCCCGCCTTGGACTCCCTGCCCTACAAACCTACGGAGCCACTACTCCTGCCTCCATTCAGTTTCATCTTTCTTGTCTTTCCAGAGGCCAATGTTACAGCTTGCTTCTAATTTTGAGGGTTGTTTTTTACTCTCTGATTTGTATTAATTTAAATTGAAACTCAGTATACTAAAACAGCCACAATATTTTTTAATGTTATTTTCTTCTTCCTAGCAATTAATAAATTTGAAGAATAAATAATAATAAAAGTCGCAATTAAATGTTTTTCAATCTAAAATTATCTTTAAGCTATAAAAATGTAAATAGAGAAATATTATTTAAAATATTCAAGTCGGAAAATACTTGTAATAAAACCTCATCAAAACAATCAAGTCTATGGGACGTGTTTAGTTAAGGAAAACAATTAACATGCCACATATGATACTATAGATAGAAAAATGATTAATAAATACATACATGCATCTTGCATACATATACATACAAAGATGCATACATACGTACATACATCCTACATACTTATATACATACATATATGCAAACATACAAACAAGCAAACATACCTACATATTATACATAGTTGCCTGATATGATATATACCATTTTACAGATCGTGCATTGAATTGAATTTAATTGTTCTCTGCACTGGAAATTGAAAACAAAACTATTATCCATATTGCATGTTGAATTTGGAAAACAATAGTTTAATTATATTTTCATTATGAACTTGGATAATAATATATATATATATATATATATATATATATATATATATATATTCTTCGTTTACTGATTTATGAAAAATATAGGTGTGTTTAATATATCAAAAAACATGAGATGGATGAAATGTTGAGAATGAGATGAAGACACTTCATTATGTTAATAATATTTTTGAAAATTTGTTATCACTTTTACGTTTAATTTCTCAACAGAACTGCCAACCAAACGTAAATAAAATATCAATAAAATGAAAAACGAGTGATATCGTAATGCTGTTATAATGTCTGCCTCATCGGAAAAAATAAATCACGAATAAAATACAACAACTGATAAATGAAACGTAACGTTTAACACACGGGAATTAAATAAAATAATTTTCCAATTTTCGTCATTAAATACTTAAATTAAATATTTCTCCGATGGAAAATTGTTATTAAAGTACAACACAACCATCTAATCGAATGCTCCGTTCTTAATTCCACCGCTGCTCTCTTTGATCGGTTGAATTTCAGCCACGTGAGTTAGCATCGGTATGCTTGATCTTTCTGCATTGGCACTTTCGGAGTCAGTGGCTGGAAAGATTTTGAATGCGGAGTTGTTGTTGCTTTTGATGGACTGCAACTGCTGTTGTCGTTTTTCGTTGAATTCGCTTAAAAACTTTTCATCTTCGTCGTCGTCTTCCTCTTCTTCATCTAAGTATCGATAGAGAAAGCTGGGAATCATCAGAGCCACGGCAAGAGTAAGTCCCCCAAAGCAGAACAAAATTAGGCCCACCAGCTTGCATATCTCCAGGTTCCTCTCAACTTCTGCCTCCATTTCTTCGTTAATTCTCATTTTGTCGATGGAATTTAAAAAATGTTGTTGTTCAAGGAGTTTGTGGTACGAGTTGTACTTGAGATATTGGTTGTTGTTTCTAGACGCCAAGTACCCGTACAGGACACAAATCGTTCCTGAAATCAACAGAGCTATCCCCACTCCAACGAACGCTGTTTGAAATGTTTAAAAAATAATAATAATAATAGAATAATTTTTTTCATATTTGGCTCGATTTACTAACGAAAAAAATTTACCAAATGTAATTTATAGCAATAAATTTATGCTGCCTGTCATGGGCGTGCATATTTGTTAACGTTGCGCAAAAGTCTATCATGCCTCTGTGTGTGTGTGTGTGTGTGTGTGTGCGCGCGCGCGCGTGCTGGCAAACAAGTGATAACTTGACCACAGATGCAAACAGCAATAAATTTCTGAATATTAGAACGGAAACATCGAAACGACGTATTTTCTCTCCCAAATGCAGCTCAGCACTTTCAATCCAATAACGCATATGTCAGTTGAAATGTCAACCAATGTACAACGTACATAATAAATAAAAAAAAATTAAATAAATAAATATGCAGATAATACGAATATAAAATTTTTTATTTTGTAAACATTTTTAAATTTTCAACAAGTGGCTTTGTAATTGATAATTAAATACTTTGCTCATCATCTTTCCACCGTATTTTCATGAAAAACGCCCTTCAAATTGAATTTAACAGATATTTTTATGTGTTTAATCACGAGTTTCTTGATGTATGATCACCTGCTGGATTTGGTCATGTTGTGCTTAATTTCACGTATGTTGGTTTGTTAGTTAGTCTTTGTGAAGACGATGGATTTGTTTCAGAGTAGTAGGATGCTTTGATAAATCAGGCATTTTTATGCTTAATTCTTGTGAAAAAACAAAGCGCAAACTTCCATGCAATTTCAACTTCAACTTTTTACTCAAACGTTAGAAACATTCCTCCCTAACAAAAAACATTGCAACTGATGGATAGAAATACCTGGAATGGAAACAACAAAAGTATAAAAGTCGCAGTACAACCGTAACACGTGACATCTCGTAATGATTCTTCATGAATATATATACACACCATAATAATTAATATAATACATGTTTATACAGGATGCAAAGGCAAGGCCTTGTTCAAGTTGCGTTGAAAACATATCGTTGAAAACATATCGTTCATGTTTGTTTATTTTAAATCTGTATATCAATTGGCTTACGCTCGTATCAGTTTATTAATATATACGACGGTTGTCATCATTTTGTTCATTTCGTTGTTCCAGTGGTTAGCAAAAGTGGCAACCATCTCACAACATTTGTTGTTCAGTTCTTCAACCAACTGAAATCACAACCAAACTAGATTACTACTGGTGACATATGGATAATGTTAAAACATTGTCAAATAAGTAGTAGTAGTTGCAGTAGTAGTAGTAGCAGCAGTAGTAGTAGTATTAGTAGTAGTAGAAGTAGTAGTAGTAGTAGTAGTAGTAGCTGCAGTAGCACTAGCTGCAGCAGTAGTAGTAGTAGTAGTGACATGCACTGTTTATGAAGTGATGATGATATAAAACTGATTTTGCTTCGTTTTTATAGTCTTACAAATGTAAGAGCTGCTTACAAACTCTACCCCAGCAAAACGCGTGCAATGGTGCAGGGAGGGATGCATAAGTACATCGTCGTATTAGTATTTTGTTTTGCAGCACGACGTTCGAGCCAAGTTAGAACCATCCATCCATCCATCCATCCATCCATCACTTTCATTGCGTGCTATTTATTTTTTATTTATTTTATTCTGTGTTTTTTCTATTTTAATTGTTTCTATGTGTTTTATTTATTTTTACTTAATTAATCTAGTCTATTAATTATTTATTTTATTATTTAAATATTTGTTTGTTTATTTATTTCATAAAACTGACTCATAACTTCAATGGCCTGAGAATCTGTTACGTCAGAAATTACAAATAGCACTTATTAAGAAATGGAAACCTAACTCGAGTGGACAAAATTTATCCGACTGTCCCACATTTGGACGGATCTCACCGGATAAAATTTTTCATTCAAAGAGGAAACCTGAAAATTTTTTGGAAGGCTGCAGAGCTCAGCGTGCGAGCCATAACGCGTTGGCGATGTACAAAAGTTGTTAAAAATGAACTCGTAACCGACCGCCCTTTAATTAAAAGTTTGCAAACATTCTTCAACATACAACGATTTGTTTTACGTACCATAAACATCAGCCCGCGTACTCAGTTGAATCATTGGAGTAGTGCTAAAATATACAATGTGTAAAATTGGTTAATCAAACATTTTATCCGAATCATTTCATAATTCATGATGCCGTTTAATATTTATAAATATATACAGCATCAAAATAACAAAATCCCATTCATGTATGTTCTTTAGTTATGTCTGTGTATCTCATTACCTATGTCTCGTTATTTGTGTGCACGCACACACGACACACACGCGTGTGTGTGTGATGTGTGTGTGTGTATGTTTGTGCGTGTGATGAAAGAGTGAAGTAAACTATAATAACATAATTGACATTTAATTGTACACTCACTCAACTGGCTAATTGGCAACATTATTCATAAACTGACCTTTCCACCAGACAGCTGTGCACTTTTGTGATCTGCCTCTGCACCCAACATTCATCCTGCACGCTCTCCATCTCTTACAAGACCTCATCGTTTTCTCCATTTCGTAATCTTTTGAACAGCTGCAACTAGTTCTAATGGAATTGAAACAAGATTTGAGTCTGTTGAGTTGAGCAGGTCGTCGGTTTTGTTGATGTTGTTGTTGATGTTGTTGTTGATGTTGATGATGATGTTGTTGTTGTTGTGAATAAGGATCAGTGAGTTGATCTTTTTTTAAAACATCCATAACATTGCTTCAAGCAGAAAATATTCAAAGTTCAATTGCTGTTAAATTAAAAAGACAGTGTGAACTTGAATGAGCTGTAAATGTTTACAATTTCATTTTAAAAAAATATACAAACAAACTTAATAGTTGTAACGTGAATGATTATTTAAAGCCAATTATTGCCGAACACATTATTTAAATTAAATAATTTCAATGCTGAAATGAATTAATGCATACGGAATTGAAATGTAATCCTGATGTTGAAGAGCGCACGGAAGCAGCAGCAATGTAATAATTTCTTGGAAAATATTTCCCTACGTGTGACTTGCAAAATGCTGCAAATGAACACAACGTACATCGCTTGGACACGAACGTAAGAGAGAGAGAGAGAGAGAGAGATAAGAGGGAGAGAAAGAGAGAGAGAGAAATGTAGAACAAACATCCTCGTACTCCTCACCTATGTCATCATCATTTTTATCACATCATTTCTTTTTTGTCATCGTCCCTGAAATCGTAATCACATGCATCTTCATCGCCTGCATCATCATCATTTGCGTCACCATTATTTGCACCGTCATCATCTGTGCCATCTCTACAAACGTCATTATCACCATCTACGTCATCGTCATCACCTGCGTCATCATCATCTTCTTCACCTACGTCATCATCCTCATCTACCTTTGCCTCATCATCCCCTTTTGTTATCATCATCATCTTAACTCTCTTAACCGTTTCTAATTCAATTTCTGCGAAGTAACACTTGCAAATGAGTGACTGCAGACATACGTCATATCAACAGGCAACGAGAATTCTACTTCCGACATCATAGATTCATCAAATGTATGTACGTACGAAAGCATTCTGTACATCTAAACGCACTCAATAACGCATACATTCACCATGCACACTGTACGTACACACGTATGCGTGAATTGTAAACACATTATCCATCCATATATTCATCGCGTGCACGCATGCAGGCGGGCAGACGTGCGTTTCATTCGATATATTGCTTTTTTATTTGTTTATAGTTTACACACAATCACTTTTTTACTTACAGACAAAGACAAACACGTTAAAAAATTATTTTTAATACCAGGTTATTGAGTGGTGTTCTTGCCAGAACATTTACAAAACACCCAACTAATTATGAGTTCACATGTTTATAACTGTACAGTTCTACTACTATGTAATGAATGTGGCCGGGCTTTTATAAATGAGCATATAAAATGGGGTGAGTGGTTTTGGTCTTGTACTGTCGTTAATATTGAAGTTGTACAAATAATTTATGTTAACATTTTTTGAAAATGATTAACAACTATTATATTGAAGAAAACACGAATATCATATATGTGCTATAGTTTCATTTCGAGTAAAAAACATTTCTGTTAGGGTGGCTGTGCCAAATGAGTCTCTCTGCGTCTGCTCTGCCCAATCCTGTACCTTTCATTTTGTTCGAAGGTTAAATAAAAAATACAATACCAATATAGAAGCCGATAAATGTGATTTAATATTCTGCAGGCTTAATATTTATAAAAAAAACGGCTCTTTTAAATGCATTTGTAAAAAAAAATGAGTTGACTTTTGTAACTGGTTTGCAAACGAAAAGCAATGTCATTTATTATTATTATTATTATTATTGGTATTATTTTTAGTAGTATTAGTGTTAGTAGTATTAGAATCATTATCATAAACAGCGTTGTGTGTGTGTGTGCGTGTGTGTGCGTTTATGTATGTATGAATATGTGTAGTTATAAATAATTGTAAACATAAACGTACATTATGCATGATAACGATCAATAAAAAATTCCTTCATTAAATTGATACAAAAAATTCCTTCATTAAATAGATGCAAAAAATTCCTTCATTAAAGAGATACAAAAAATTCCTTCGTTAAATAAATACAAAAAATTCCTTTATTAAATAGTGCTCAAGTCGTACGGAGAAAAGATATAAGCGTAAAAATGGACAGACGTCAATGAATAAATTATTCCCTCTTCCCAGCTTCTGCGCCAGCGTGCGTGGGTGGAGCTCGCTTGATATTTTCAACGTGCCACACACATTTAACGGTTCTGCATTAAATGTTCTGTGCATGTCTTCTAGGTATTCCGCTGAAGTTTGTATGTATGTATGTATGTATTATTATTATTATTATTATTATTATTATTATTATTATTATTATTATTATTATTATTATTATTATTGAAACCTTTATGAAGCGCTAATTAAACGAATCTTAAAAGCGTTATCTAACAAAAACTGAACTTAGCAACATAATTGAGATAACAAACGAGAAATCATAATGCATCGTACAGAAATAAGATTAAAATTTGGTCATAAACAGAAAAAGTAATCGATTCAATATAACGAAAATACGAAATAATATTTAGAACATGTCGACTAAACAGAAAGAATCGATCAATAATGCATTACAATGAAAATAGATGAGTTTTCAGTTCCTTCTTGAAATCACGCAGGTTTTGGTCCGGATTTCTGAGAGCAGCAGGCAGGTTGTTCCAAACAGTTGGTCCAGAAACAGCAATATTACGAGAGCCTAAGCTGAGACTCGTTGTTGGGATCAACAGCAGGTATGAAACATAGGATCTCAAGTGTGCTCCAAATGGTTTTGAAGATCTCTTTTTGAACCAGTCAGACAAATAAGATGGAGCTAGACCGTTGATAGACTTGTCGACAAGTGTTGAAATTTTGAGCAACACTCTTTTGTCGACGGTTAGCCAATGAAGTTCCTTTGATATTGGAGACACATGGTCGTATTTTAGAGCTCCAATAACAACTTTTGCGGCTCGATTCTGTATTGACTGCAGTACAGCCATGGATCGATCAGGTAAGTCATAAAACAAACTGTTGCAATAGTCGACGCGTGAGTGCACAAATGCATGAACCAACGTCTGTAACGTGGATGCATCTAGGGATCGTCGAATTTGATTGATTTTCATGATTTGAAACATGCATTCGGCTGAGAGCTTCTTAATGTGTTGTTTCATTGACAAACCTGAATCAATTATGAAGCCCAGATTAGCTGCTGTCAAAAAAAATGGGATGCCCTCATCATTAACAGTTATTGAATCTATGTCTATTCTTGAGAGTTGCTACCATGTTCCGATTGGTAAAAAACAGTCTTGTTTTGGTTTAGTTTTGTATGTATGTATTCTTTTTTTCACTGTTAGCCAATGTAGGTTTCTTAAAATGTGTGTCACATGGTCATACTTTCTACGTCCATCAGTTATTTTTGCAGTTCTAGTCTGTATCGATTGAAGAAAAGCAATAGATCTCTCTGATAATCAATGGAACAAGCTGTTACAGTAGTCTAACCGTGAATGAACAAACGCATGAATTAGTGTTTGCACGGTTGTTTGATGTAAAGATTTTCGAACGCGATATAACTGACAAAGCTGATAAAAACATGATTTAGATATGGTTTTTATATGATCCTTGAAAGATAATCTCGAGTCAAAAATACATCCTAGGTTTGTTGCATTTTCACAGAATTGTATTTCATTATTATCAATTTTGACTGAATTAATATTAATTTTAGAAAGCTGTTGCCATGTACCGACAGGTAAAAATTGACTTTTCTCTTGATTCAATTTGAGACAATTTCTCGACATCCATGTATCTATTTTAGTCAAGCATTCAATGAGATTTACAACTTTACTTTTAAACAGTTCTGGTTCACTGCTAGCTATTATTTGGATGTCATTAGCGTACGCATGATATGAAAATCCAAAGGATTTTGTTACTTCTTATACTTCAGCAGTATACAGTACAAACAGAATAGGTCCCAGGACCGAGCCTTGTGGTACACCAGATGACATTGCTTCAATACCAGATAATTTGTTTTCGAAAAAAACCTGCTGAGTTCTGCCAAACAAGTACGAATTGAACAATTAGCTACAACTCCAGTAACTCCATAATCATATTGTAGGCGATTCATCAGGATTTGGTGGTCTATGCAATCGAAGGCAGCACTTATGTCCAAGAATGTAAGCAACGAAACATATTGTTTATCAATTGCATTAAACAACTCAGAAATAGCCTACAGCAATGCTGTTTCAGTTTAGTGATGTATGAATGTATGTATGTATGTACGTATTTATGTGAGTTAGTATGTATGTTTGTACGTGTGGTGTGTGTGTATCTATGCAGGTACGTATGTAGTACGTATGTGTGCATATATTTATATATGAGGTACGCTTAGGTGTCAATAATTTAATGGGTTTCTGTGCAAAGGCTTATGTAGATACATTATTTAAAGAGTTTTATATATTCTAAATTTTTTTCATTTTACTTTTTTGTATAAACAAAGAATTCGCTACTTACAGTTTAAAAGTTTCATGAAGCAAATTTCGCCAGTTTTATTTTTAGTTTTGTAGAAACAATCATTCACCATCTAGGCTCAATCTTTTTCTTCCGCATGCACAATCGAAAGGCACAAGTGAGCAAGCAACAAGCATTTGAACGACTGAACTCATCAACTGCGCCCAATATATCTGTCACATCAATTTGTGCTTGCTCTTTAAAAGCAAATGTTCTTGAAACACAAATCTAAATTAAAAAATGTAAAAGGAGAGATGGATGGAAAAATAAAAAAAAGATAGATGGAAAAATAAGAGAAAAAAAAGGCGGGAACCAAATGTAACGTCGGCTGTTTGATTGAACGTGGAGAAAGAGAGACAAAATAGGAAAGAGGCCGTCCGTGTTTGGTTAGTTCATTTGTCTTGTTTACTCTGAGCTATCTCATATTATTTCAAATTAGCCTGTTTGCTTGTGCCAATAATGCTTTTCATAATTGGGAATACCTATTTCAAATTAAATCTCAGAAACGTGGACCCTATAACTCCGTGCACGATGCGTGGCTGGGTGGGATGGTTTGATTGATTGCCAATTACTTTGCTTAATATGATTCATTGATAACTGAATATTTTCTTCAAATATTTCTAGGTGTTGTTTAATCATAATGAAAAATATTAGTTATTAATGTTAATAACACAAGCTCCTCTGTAACAATTCATTTTACTTAAAACGTTCGTTCAACCATGATGATTGCAACCATTAAACTTTTTTTTAAGCTTTAGAAAGTTTACGATTGAGTTTTTAAATATTTTTAACAGTAGTTTTACAATTATTATCCAATTTATTAAAATTAATGAGAAAATGATTGGTGTTCAAGGTGAAGCGTATAGGCTATTAATGTTAGAAATATTGAAAAGCTCAGTCGTAAACTTTTAAAAGCAAAAATTCGATAGATTTTTTCAAATAATGCATCAATTATAGCCTCCTTCCAGCCGTATATGTATTTTTATTTTGTCTTTTATTATTATTATATATATATATATATATTCATATTATATATATATATATAGATATATATATATATATATATATATATATATATATATGTACACGTATATACAAAAGGATGTATAATTTAATCCATATGTATGCACGTGTGTGGTGTGTGTGTGTGTGTCTATGTCAACAATTGACAGCCACATTTTTGTTAATTTTCTCTTCTTTCTTCCACCAATCTCTTATTTCTTTTCTTTCTTTCATCATGAAAATTTAATTAAAATGGCTGCGTATTTGCATAATAAAATTAACGTGCGTGTGAAGTTGTGGGCAACAAATTGTGTGGCTTGTGGTCCGTGGCGTGCGGTATGTGGCTCGTGACGTGTGGCTCGTTACATGTGGCACGTGGTAGTTGGTTTGTGGCTTGTCGGAATTGTGTTCACGTAAGATATGAGTTCCTAAAAATAGTGTAAGCAATAAACAACACGAGGATATTTAAGTTGTTTGCTCGAAACAAATATAACATATTAAATCAATGAAGTAAATAAATAAATAAATTTTGTATATATATATATATATATATATATATATATATATATATCTGGCATCATTAAAAAAATCTCAAATTTTTGCTTGTACTTATAAACCGCGATGAATCTTTGTGCTAACGGACTATTCTAATGGGCATTTTTCGTTACTCTGACTATTTACGTTTTGTATGCATATTCTTCATCAATTTGCCATCTACGATCATATCTTAGAAAAATGTTGTTTATATTTTTGTAACTGTGCAGATGGTGTTTATATGTGAGAGAAAATGTGTTTGAATACTTCTGTTTAAGTTTGATCATTGTTGTTTTCTCATTGAATCATTGTAGAACATTTTTAGTTAATAAACTATTAAGAGTTTTTTCTGTTTATTTTGTATCTTTGAAGAAAACAAACAGTGAACAATATATATATATATGTATGTATATATATGGTTGTATGTATGTATGTACGTATGTATTTTTCATTGCTTTACGTAATGTATATATATTATATATATATATATATTTTTTTTATAAATTGTCATCTACTATCATAACTTAGAATAATGTTTTATATATATCTATATAATTTTTACAATATTCTATAAATTCTACCGAATGTTTGGCGTTAATATGTTTGTAGTTCGTAACGCCAAACATTCGGTAGAATTTATAGAATATTGTAAAAATTATGGTCTATTACCAACATTATATAATTATATATATATATTTGTGTAACTATGCAATGTCTTGCAAAAATTTGGTCATTTTAGTTTTCTCATCGAAATATTTTTGACAATTTTTAGTTAAGGCACTATTACAAGTATCTTTCTGTTTACTTTTTGTTTCTTTGAAGAAATAAATAAAATAAATAAATAAAAGTTATTTATAAAAATCACTGCGTTTTCGGCATTATTCAACTTGTAGCTGAGTTTCTCAATTTTTTTAACGAGACTTTTATCCTCTTGATGAAGTTTATTAAGGTTAAATAAATTGAGAATCTCACCTACAAGTTGAATAATGCCAAAAACGCAGTGATCTTTATAAATAATTGTATTTATGATAGTCTAAACCCAAAATATATATATTATATATTTTTTTTTATTTATTTATTTATGTTGGAAGAAGGCCATGTTTTATACTGAATTCATTAAATTTTAATGATAAAAAGTTAATAAGAAATGTTTAAAGAATTATGAAAAAATCGAATGATTCTTGATAAGCTTAGCTTATTCCTTTTAATTCTTTGACTTAGAGGGTCTATTCTCATAAGGCTCCACTGTTTGACTATGCTTGTGTATTAGCTAAGAAAAGTGTTAGAATACTGGAGAAAGCCATAGGTTAAACCCATCTAACTCTCTTTTCTGTGTGTGTGTGTGTGTGAGTGAATGAGTGAGTGAGTGAGTGAGTGAGTGAATGAGTGAGTGAGTGAGTGAGTGAGTGAGTGAGTGAGTGAGTGAGTGAGTGAGTGAGTGAGTGAGTGAGTGAGTGAGTGAGTGAGTGAGTGAGTGAGTGAGTGAGTGAGTGAGTGAGTGAGTGAGTGAGTGAGTGTGTATGTGTTTGTGTGGGTGTGTGCAAAGACAAATCTTAAATTGGCTAATGCCAACAATTCGGTAGAGTTCATACAATATTGTATAAAATTTGTTTATTTTATAAATTTTATGACTCTAATTTTTTCCCATTTGTATGAAATCATGAATATGAATAGATTTGTTAAACATGCGGTTTGCATCCGTCTGTAGGCGTGATGATGATGATTACGATGGTCAATATAATGACGATGAAGATGTTCTTGATGATGATGAAGAGAATGATGATGATAGTGATAATGATGGTTAGGATGATAATGACGGTCACACATTTCTCCAGTGTTGTTTGTTGAAAAATCTTTGCATCATATCGATTAACTGAGTAAGTGAGTTTTACAATAGGAACATCATTGTCGACGTATCGAATAAAAATGTAAACATCACAGACTCTGAATGTTTGTGCTTTAATAATGAACAGTGCACTGCAGTTCATATACTCTACAGATCCCACTTGCTCGTTGTCCGAGAACAAGTGCTTATAAATATATTTTACCATGTATGACGGCCTACCATGTATAACAGCTCTATTTCTCTTCCTGCATATACCTATACCTAACAACTGCTGAAAAATCATGAATAACATATAATTTCTTGTTAAATAAAATCAAATGTTAAATTGAAACTGTTATGAAAAAAACTTTAAAAATGTCTTGTGTTTAATGACTTCTAATGCGTAATAACTCACCATTTTCAATTGATTATAATGTTTATTAAATAATTTTAGATGTGTAATAAAATCACAGAACAGCCCGTATAATCGCACCATGATTTCAGAACGTTCACGTATTATTAGGGCTGAAATCAAGCTCTATTTATAACACGCAGTTACGCAACGCACGCAAATCTACAATTTCAATCCGTTTGTACTGTCAGTTTATAATTTGTGGAGTAGATGCAACACTGGATGAACATTCATCGTTTCTCAATCTCCAAATATGAGGCAAATGTCTTTTCACTAATATAAGAATAACAGTAGAGGCAAAAACGCTAAACATACGCACCCAGTTCAATTCATAAAATAAAATGAAATTTTGCCACAAATTCAAGAAATGCTTCGTTAGTTATGTTGGAATCTAATGGAAAGTTACAAAATATTAGAGCAAAAATGTAAACCACGATATGTGTGTGTATTTGTGGGAGGTATTTTGCACGTCGTCAACAAACGTTGAGCAAATAATGTTCAAATATCGGCAAACATCGGAGGAGGAGGAGGAGGAGGAGGCAAGCCTCGTCATTGCCATCATGCTACGTTGCATGCATAGCATTGCGTCGGGTGGAGCAAGAGATGATGTTCCATCATTGTTCGTGTCCCTCAATGTTTATATGCCCGGTGAAGCTTAATGTCTAAATGTACAAAGTCACATGACCATTTCTACTGGCGCGTGTGTGCTGTACGTACACACAAACCAGCAATGGTGCATAAACAAACCCAAGAGAACGGAAATATAACGGAGAAACATAAACAGAGAAAACGTAATTAACAAAAATACCAACCTATCAACTATAACAACTTTTAAAAACAAATTGAAGGTCAGATTACGTTATAGTTATCGATCATGTTCGCATAGTACCCCAGTGTAAAATTTCTATACTCACAAATTTTTACAACGTTTCACTTGTGCCAAAATGTGCTTCCAAACAGGCTTACACGCAAAAATTTAAACAGTCTTTTTTGCTGATCTATGTAGAATTTATACGTGCGTGTGCATGCATGGAAGGACAACATTGTACTGGGCGGGACTTAATTTTTCAAACATTGCACTGGCATACCATGTTGATGTTCACAGGAACGAAATGTTCCGGATGAATAAAAACCCTTTAGTTGAATTCTTTTTCTGTAAACTACTATTTCTAAATAAATACGTAAAAAACAAACAGTTGTCCGAACAAAGAAATGTTAGAAAAAACGCAAAAACGTATTAAAAAATAAATTTTTAATTAATTGTTAATAATTAATTAAATGAATTATTTAATTAATTAAATAATTCAAAAAAATTAATTAATTATTTATTTAAATGAATTAATTAATAAATTGAATTAATTAATTGAAATAATTGTTACAATTAATTAATAAACTCACATACAATGCATGTGCGTGCCTGTTATCGAGCAGAGTTGCCCTGTTATGACGGAGCGCTGTTCTAAACATTCTGATTCTAAACATTCTGATTCTAAACATTTTTTTATCACTAAAGAAACCCAACTAACAAGCAAGGAATAAAATATGCACTAATAAGCAGACCATTGTTTGGTAAACAGACGCAGCATGCGCTTTAATGATTTTTCTTCGTCAGTTCGCCATGAAGTATTTGAGTTTCATTTTTTGCATTGTCCTGTGTGAGTTTGTAAGAATAAATTGATTTATTTTTGTGATGTAAGCGCGAGTGTGGGGTTTGCTTCGAACTTCGTGATTCTTCTGCACTCAACATGATTTTTATATCTCGTTTTTTATGCCAACCTCCAACTAAACTTTTTTTTTTAAATTTTTCACTGTTTGCATTTTTTTAAAATAATTTAGGTCTTAACTGCAGGTTCAGATATGTGGAGAAGTAGATCAACAAAACAACAAAAGACTCGTATACAAATGTGATTATGCCCATTGATAAAATTATAAAAGTTACAGTTCAAAAATAGAAACAAAAATATAGCTGTTGGAAGCTTAGGGACTTTAAAATGGTAGATGACAATTTTTTTGCTCACCAAGTCATTCATGGTTATTGTTGTTATGTTATTACTTTTATGCGTGCTATGTTACTTAGAGAGCAGGTCACATAACAGTCCACATGCAACACACAGCACGAAAGCAGAGGGCAAACAACACATAGTGCATATCACAAAGAATTAAGCATGAAAAGCAGGTGTCCATATTGCAAAAATTATTTGTCGTCGTATCTGACGTGATGTTTTGCCAGCAAGTTCAACAAATTGTCATCGTTATGCAAAGTTTGGCATTAACCGATTTCGTCTTTTCAATTAATTCGCTATTTTGCTTTGTCTATTTTGTTCTTGAAATAGAACCCTCACTGACAGGCGCCGAGTAAGACGTGCCTACCTGACAAGTTTCGCTACCCCCCACGATAATTTTTGATTTGTACTCACAAACTCTGCAATGCAACTGTTGACGAATGTATGTTCAACTTTAAAATAAATTATAAAAGTAATTTTCGTTGTTCTTGTTGCATATCACATAACTTGACACGTTTCAATTACAAACTTATTGGATAAAATGACACGACCGTAGCCCCAAGATTTATATTTAGGGAACTGTTCAAAATGTTTCTCAACGCAAGACATTAAATGAGTAATGAAAACAAATTTTAAAATAAAAATACATTTTAATTGCATAACGCAAACTACAAAAAAATTGAACAATTAACTTCATAAATTTATATAAATTGGATACTTTTCAAGCTAAAGTATAAAAAAATCATTATTATTTGAACTGTTTTTGTTAACTTTTTGAAATTTTTCAATGTATAGAAGCTTTTTCAACTTTTGACTTCAAATTTAGCAGCACTGCCATGATCAACAAAAGTTTATGAATGTTTGGAAACTGATTGGCATGCAATCTGATAATGTTTCTTTAGCAACTTTTTATTTCCGTCGGTGCTAGCTAATCTTTTATTTTTGAGGTCTCAGATCTATCAAAACTTTATCATTTAGATTTCTAATTATTAAAAATATTTTAGTTCTAATTTTGATAGTTGATAACAATGAACAATTATAGATAGTACTACGTTTAAAGATTATGTATGGGGACCGCAGTCTTGGCTAAATGGAAAAAGTTTGATGAGCAGAAAGATAAATTATATTTTAATATGATATATAAGAACTGGCGTGATTTTAAAACGATTTAAAGTATATGGGTTAAATTCATCGTTAGGTCATTCATCCCTCCATGTTTCAATCATCCATCCATCAAACCACTATTACAAGATCAGTTTGCATCACGCCCTACAGGCTCATCTGCATCTACCATCATCTCTCTTACTTCTACAATAACATCTCTCCTTAAAGATAATAATAATGTTCATCTTATTACTCTCGACTTTTCTAAAGCTTTTGACACTCTCAATCACTTTCAGATATGTTAGCCTTTCTTCTTTTATCTGACAACATTTACAATTTTCAAATAAATTTTCTTTCTAACGTGAAACATTCTACTTTTTTTAGTTTTGCTCTTTCATCTACTTTACCAACTAATTTTAATGTAGTTCAAGGTTCTGTCTTTGGACCATCTACCTTTATCATCAATGCTTCTACTCTAAAAAATTCTACATAGTTCTACTCAAATCGTAAAATAGGCTGACGACACCTACCTTATCATCCAATCATCTAACTCAAACACCATCCAATCAGAACTCGACTCATTAACTACATGGTCAAAACGATGCAATCTGTCACTTAACCTCAATTAATCATTCGAACTCATCATTCACAAAAGCGGTAAGAAAATACAATTACCTCCAGAACACCCATCTATCACTCGCACTAGTCAATTAAAAATATTAGGCATCACATTCAACTCCACACTCAATATAGCACCTTATATCAATCAGATCATCACAAAAGGTTTTCAAACATTTCACGCACTCAAAACACTCCGCTCACGTGGTCTCAGAGGCATCAAATTATTCGACATCAATGAATCACTCATCATCTCACGCATTAAATATGCAGCTTCCTCCTGGTCTGGTTTTGCTACACAACAACAACTTCGGCAACTACAATCTCTCATCAAAAAACTAATTCGCCTCAACTATCTACCTCCATCATATCCTACAGTCACTCAGATATTCAACACACTCGATTCAAGACTGTTCAAGAAAGTAGAGAATAACAACAACCACTTCGTCCATCCTCTACTACCACCAATGAAAAGTACAACACACAATCTATCTTCGCCAACGCAAGCACAACTATCAAGTCGCCACTTAATCAACATATCAGGAAAAGACCTTCATCACAAGACACCTCGAACATATTAGCACTCAATGAAACTTTATCTTTCAATCTAGTTTTCCTTTTACTTACAGAGCACCTCACTAACTCACTAAGTCATTATCTAGTCCATCAATAAATTACTTTATTAATTTGCCTTTTCATGTCATTATTTTATTTTCAATACTTTTCATGTTTAAACATTTTTCTTTTTCCTTTGTTTTATATTTATTCATTTTTATACTACTGCTTGCATGGTGTAACATTTCTGCCTCAGTCAGATCTTGATTTTTAAAGAATAATAAAAAAAAGATCAATTACATCTCACTTGTTTCTTACTTGTCTCTCTAGAAAACAGAAAAATATAAATAAATGAAAATTCTGAGAGTAATAATGTTATTTTTTTGGGCGCGGATCAATATTTTCAAAAATGATGCTAATTAAAATAATTAAAATATTTTACATTTAAATAAACAAACCAAATGAAAGCAAAATCCTGCAACTTGGTGACAATTTTTTGTCTTTGGTTGTGCGACAATTCAATGCAGAGCAGCCCCCGTGTTAATTTTTAAATGAAAAATATTTATTAGGAAGACTCCGCAACATTATAGCACAGCCTCGTTCTTACATTTACTTTAATTTACAAAGTCCATTAAATTTGTTGTGAAGTGCTTTAAATACAGCGCTTTTGGTACAATGTATTAAACTGACAAACGAGAAATTAAACATAGGAAAATAGCGTTAAAAATGCATCAAACTTTTGTAGCACTTGTTTGCAATTTAAACAAAACGCAAATTAATTAGCAAATCTCGTAAATTAAACGAATAGCTTACTACAGAATTTAATAAAGTTTACATATCGGCCAAGTTATTGTTGAAAATGTTATATAGGTTAGAATTATTTACATCAATTAACTCATCATTTAATTTCATCATTTCTTGAAAACATGAGGCAACTGATCGTTAGTATAGAAAGGTAAAGATGACAATGTTTATTTTTATTCATTTAAAACTATCCATCTATCTTAAATTAATTCCATCTGTCATCATATTCATCATTCCTACATTCATCTTACCAATCCATCTTAGTAATATTCATCCATCCATCATCCATCCATCATTACATCACATCCCAACATCGTCACGTGCCACGATGAATGAATGTTCAGTTCATATCGTTGTTCTGTTCAGCGGATCATCACGATCGCTGGCATTTTGCATGTTCACGTAAATCTTCCAACCTTTCAATGTTCAGCCATGTCAGTACAGCAGCTTTAATATCGTGTTTTCATGGCTGTTATCCTCATCATCATCATCATCATCATGAAAGTTATCACAACAATCACAACAACGATCATCATCATCACCCTCACTCTCATCATCTTCATCACTGAAACCATCATGAAAACATCACAACTCAGATGTTCATTGAAAACTCATCATTCTCCTAACTACAGCCAACATCACCGTTATCACATTTCTCATTCTCACCATCACCATTCGTCGTCATCAGCGGTCACCCCAGGACCTCCGAAAATTCAGATGAGCATTTTTTCACGAACTCCCTTCGCGAAGGGGTTGTTCATGATCTTCAGTCTGGTCACGTAATCGTTCTGGTAGGCAGTCACTGCCATAAACTTTGTCTCCGGGAAGGTGAAGGTTGTTTCAGTTTCGGTTTCAATTTCATTCCGTTCGATGGCAGTTGAGCTGAAGTCGCATGGACAGATGAGCAGTCGTGGCTGGTAGACGTGCATGGAGTGAAGTAGCAGCTGGAAATTAGGTGCTCGCTTGAATATCATTTTGTAATTATTTAAAATCATTCATCCATGCTTTGTTGATACATTTGCTTAAGTGTTGTAAACTTTGTTTACATTGGTGTTGATGCTGTTATGCTTTGTTTTAGTTGAATCTACACTACCATCCAAACATGCATACATATTCCAAAACATATTCAATTTGATAGACACTATTATAATAACGAGATGTGTGGTGTACTACATCGTACATACGTTGTAAAGTGGTAACACATACAACATCATGTAAATATTATATATTGCGCGAGAACGAATAACACGCCATGAAGTACAACAACATAATGTGATACACACACTACAGTGCATACGACATAATGTGATACACACACTACAGTGCATGCAACATCTACCTACGTGACCATGCTGATCATTTACGTTGTTGGTTATTTTGAGCTTATGGAATGAGATGACCTTCGACATCCAGTGACTTCCCCGGGCGGGAGAATCTTCGTGCGTGTACCTCCTGCTCTTCTCATTTGCTGGCCGGTGTCAGTATTATATTATTTCAATTATTCAGTTGTGCAAATTTGATTATGTTGTATTCCTTGCTGTACAATTTATGATGTATTATAGGATCATGTGAGAAGTTGTGGCGAGCTAGTGAGATCCAGCCAAACGCCATGGATCAAGGAAACACGAGATACAAAACATTTGATTTTACTTTTAACAATTTTTTATTTTTAAACAACGCGTGTTTCAACAGCATTAATGACATTAGTACATACATAACTGAAAGTTTAAAAAAAAGAGTCATTTTATAACAACACTCCATCAAAAAACATTTTAACCTCTCTACCACTACCACAACAACCACCATCGTCACAACAACCACCAGCACCACAGTAACAACCACAGCAACAACAATGACTGACCGTCCTCAGATGGACCAGCTACACTCCAACTTCCGCCATTGTACTTATACCGGAAGTCATTGCATGGAATGATTTCTAAAGAAATTGTGTAGCGCATCATTTGTGAAAGTCCTTTCACGTTCACTCTGATTGGTGGGTACATACGTCTGAGTATAGAAGCATTGTGTAAATTTGTTGAATGTTTTTGTTTAAATATTTGTTTTATTGTATTCGGTCTAGGTGACTCTAAACATTCCACAGACGACGTGAGCATTCGGTGTTGTGTGGTGATGTAAGGAATTGTAGTACGGAACATGAAATGTTTTCAATGCACGCATATTTACCGTGTGTTTGCATGAGGATGGTGTCCATCCATTTTTCTGCTTTTAATGCGTATGTGTGCACTCGTTTTTCTGCATGCATGCGCTGCTCTGCATTTGAGTTGTTTGTGGAATACATACCCGTACGCTACAATCTCACCAGGTATAAATATATATATATATATATATATACCTGGTATATATATATATACCTATATATATATATATATATACCTATATATATATATATATATATATATATACAACATATATGTCAAACATTATTATCACCATTACCATCGTAACCATCCATCAAACAAAACCACGAACAATGATGATGTTGATGACGTTAAAAATGATGTTATAATTGCGTACATGTCATGTCATTATCACGAACCGCAGTGACTTCACATTACATCAAATCACATTACATCGCATCAATTTTTTTCACACATCACATTGTATTACATCAAATTACATTAAACATTACATTGTATTACATCACATTATATTGCATTGTATTATATCACATCACATTAAACATTACATTGTATTACATCACATTACATTAAACATTACATTGCATTACATCACATAACATTGGAGGCATGATGACATTATGGGTAAATGTGCCTTTTCCAGTTTTGTAGCTACTTAGTTCAAATATAAAAAGATAACCGTGTGGTTTTCAAGCGTCACCAGGTACGCTGTGTGAGCGTCGTTCATTTCTTTTAGAACGAAAAGTGGAGGAACTTTTTAGAAACAGAAACCTCCCATAACCATGACCGCTCGAAAATGAAATTGTCTGCAATTGCGCTTAAAGAAAACCGTAACCTCGATAACCACAACCATAGAAAATTCGGAAGTTGGACCATCACTACTGAACTATTCGAACAAAATTTATGAGAAAAGTGGCAAAATGGTTTAATTTGGTTACATGGTCTCATCTCATTACTTACGCAAAAAACAAACAAATGACAAAAAAAAATCATAAATTTTATTTGGAGGCAAACTTGTGTAGCTTAGTAAGGACCCATCTTTCTGATGAAACAAACACTTGAGGTTGGTATTGAGGATGAAAAGTTGCAAATTCCTCCAATTAAGTCTCAGACGACATCAAAACTTTTAGCGACTACGATCGATCTAACTTCAGAGAAAAGGTTAGGCGGATAAAAGTTAGTTACAAAAGCGTCCAAAAAATATTTTATAAATATCTAAAAGATATAAAAACAATTGTTTTTGAAAAAATAAAATTTTGAAATCTGGTATATAATATTATTTGGCAGTAAACTCGGTTTCAGTTATTAGAACCGCGACGTGTAATGTCACTAATACTATATCCCGCGTGTCGTCCTGACGTTACACGCATTACAATCAGTCCGACCAGACACGTGGTTATATGCCAGCTTATGCTTATCTCATTACCACCAGACTTAATGCGCGTAATATGAGCATAAAAGTGAATGACATACATCACGCACGGTCGCATTAAGGAAAGTATTTACGAAATTGTAATTTCATTTCATGCATACATTTTTAAATCATTTAATTCTTTCAACCCCATTTGGTTTTGTGTTTGCAAGTATTATAATTAAAAAGGTTACAATAGAAATGTTTCTCTTGAATCATGCATGCACACAACCTGCCTGGCTTGGTGACGATCATTTCAGTTCCCACTGATGAAAATTCCTTCCATAGATCAGAATCCTCCAACGCCACGTGGATTGCTGACTCTGCTTAACAAAATTTTTCATTCAGTCATAACAACATTTAATTATTTTTTCAATAACTTATCAACCTATGCAGAATTTCACTACTATTGATTGTTACTGTTCATTGAATGCGAATGTGTGTTCTATGCATTGCTTACTTTTATCAAACATTTAATTTGTTGGATATAGGATTAAATTCTATTTACATTTAAAAAATGCTTCAAACAAGCCGATTTAATATTTGATATTAAATAAAACACTTCAATTACTTTTTGTTACTTGTTTGTTGCTTTTAATTAAACTCATTTTGAAATTTAATTGGCTACCTTTTGAAATACAATGATCCAACCAACTCTTATTTATACATAAACTTCTAATTTTTCAAAATGGAGATTATTTGAATGCCTGGTTTAACGAGGTTCCTTTCGATGGATAATGCGCATAAAACGTGGAAACAGAAAGATGTAATAGAATTCCGTGAGTGCCTCAAGACGGATAAATGATAAATTATTTACGAGGATTTTCTTCATGTCCATTACCTACCTACACTGCACTAACATTATTATTTCGAGTTTTAAAAATCAAAATGACGATGACATAATTTTTCATATATTTTTAAAACATTTATTTGTAAATAAACTTTATCAAATTAATTTTTTCAATTAAATTTTATCAGTGACTTGACATAAAATCAGACATTTATCTCTTCTGCAATGCTGATTGATATGCACGCGAGTATTTGTCCAAGCACCTCTTCATTAACCTGGCACAATATCACTAACTTCATTCTATTTCGACATTAAATTTCGATCATTTAAATCTTTACATGCATTTTTTAATTTTGAGCAATGAAATATAGAAAATGTGCGTTTCTCATCAAAATAAAGTTTGTGGTTTAAAGTTCAAAACTCCTAGCAAACAGGTTTTATTAATATTAGTTAATAAAAAAATTATTATGTCACAAAAAATCATCAATTTGAAAAACCTTATCAAACCGCTTAGAAAAAAAAGAGCAAACCAAGGATAAATTTTTCTGCCTTTCTAATTTATTAATTGCCTTATAATTTCATCATTAATTTTCAATAATCATGTGATCTGCTTTAAAGCAATTTAATGAATAAAACGAATCTGTAAATGTACGAAGCTGTCAAATAAAAAATTTTAAAACGTGCATTAACGACAGTTAATATATGATATTTGCGGTTTGAAAGTGAATTGGACTTTATGAAACATCGACCATTACCCTGACGTTTTTTGGTTAGAGTAAATGAGTACTTGTTTAGTTTGTGATGAAATGTTTACAGCATGTTTGAAATTGTCAATTAAAATACCACTTTATATTATTAAAAAATGTAATTTATATACACTGAAAGAATGTTGAAATTATTATAATTATGTGCCTCCGTAAACAGAGTCACGTGACTTACGAAAATTAATGTGGCGTGCTCGCTTGTGAGGTGGCCCGAACAAATAGAAATAAAGATTAAATTTAACTGATTGCCCTAGCGATTTCTCTTAGCATCTTTCTAAATTTGTTTCTACTATCTTAAATTACAGAGTAAAAAAAAGTGTGAAAAAATTTGTTGATCCAATTGCCTAGGAGGCAGGATCAATGTATCTATTTCCAACCAAAAATTCATTTCTAAAGATCAAACTAATTTAGGTAGATAAATCAGATTCGTAGAAACTTAAAAACTTATGCAAACCAAGAGCATGGGCAATTTGGCCGTTTGGCTTTTATTCTAAGTAGGTATATGGTTATGGCTGTTCTACTGTTAATTAAATACAATATACAATCCTAACCACGGAAAATAAAACTTTTAACTCACACATACACTTAATTCTTATAAATAAAGCACTTCAATTGCGTTATGTGCTATTTTTAACTAGCATTCTTTGAGACTGTCAATGTTAAAATTTCTAATGCCATGCAGAACATTAATTACCCCACACATTCGATACATCGCAATTTCAATACCTGCAGTACAGGTACAAATACCTACCAAACAGATGATTCAATAATGACACACAAATTCAATAGCTACCACACAAATTTAATACCTACCATACCGATTCAATACCACACCATTTTAATACTACATAATAATACTATGTTATGTGACTTAAAAATTAAATTTAAAATTATTCGTTATTATTTTTTTAACATTTTTTAGATGTCCTTTTCATTTTTAACATTTAGAAATTAACATTTATTATTAACATTTAGTTAATAGTTATTTATGTTAGTCCGTAGATAAAATTTAAAAACTTTTTTTACTATTTGGATAAAATATTTGAAGCTACATTTGGCAAACGTTTTCTCAAAGTAAGTATGTAGTAGTAATAGATGTTAAAACAGCTCATAAAACAACATACATTCAATGACTAAACTTCAAAATAATTAAATAGTAAGTGTTGAACATCAAGCATCAACCAATATCGCTCTTGTCTGCGTTTAAAAGTAAACTTAATACAAAATATATTCGGAGTTTTGGTCTCCGGTAGGCCAGAAAAAAGGTTTTATCAGGTTTCGTCAAATTATTTAAAAAAATAGTTTGATTGCCGAAGTAAAGTGCAAGGAGCTGATGAGCGCGCATAAATCGTTAGGATCTTTAGAAACCTTTTCTCCTGATGACAACTCCTACAGCAAGCACATCCTTACAGCAGGAGTAGGAGATTCAACACCAAATGATGGCTCCACATGCCTGGTTCTCTTAACTGTCCTTGGTAAATCTAAATAATTATAAAATGGTGTTTTGTTTTTTCTGCTAGCTTTAAGTATCTACTTATTTGATTGATATGGCAATTTTACAATCACTATGTAAAAATAGTAAATTGTTTTACATTTACTGACTGCTACTAACTACTAAAAAATAAAAAATATTAATGTTCAGTTAATTAAATTAATTATTAGTACCATTCATTAGGGATTGGCCAGTTAGGCATTTCTTTACTTTTTACTACTGCTTGCTGCATGCTTTTTAATTTAATTTAAACTTAAAGCTGCTCTGCTATTATGATTATAATATTACACTATTAAGTATTATTATTATGTTTATAGCATAAAAAGCATAGCTTAAATAAAGTTATAGTTATTTTTTAGTGTTTAGTTATTTAGGGTCCCATATTAAAATTATTTAAAATTAAGTTTAACATTGCTTGAACCAAGCTATTAATGCTTATCTAGGCAGGGTTGACTTCTGTATCAAGTAATATATCAATAACATAAAAATAAAGAAGTGAATACTCATAAAAATTTTAACTTAGAAAAGGAATATTCAAAATGGAAAGACATTAAATTTTAAATAGTACATTTATTTTCGAACTTAAAAATGAAACATTATAAATATATTAGAATGGTATCACTATCAGTATTATTATGCACTTTTTAAATTGTTATCTCAAAGAAGCAATAGTATATTGTTATGACCAATGGGCAGGTACATTGAGTTTCAACTTAATATTTTATATCCATGTGATTTTATAGCTTACAGTAAAGCTATAGAACCATTGATAAATGATTTTAAATACTTTTATGTATTACTAATCTTAATTTTGTTATATATTGGTTTCAGACAATAATAATATACCAGAAGAAAAATTGGGAGGATATGCTTTAGATAAAGAAACTGAAATCACGATAGGAGAAGGTGACACTGTGATTTCTGAGTTGTTGGACAAAATTTTAATAACTATGAAGGAAGGTGAACAATGCTATGTTAAATCTAATATCGACGTTTCTGGACAAAAAGTTCAAAAATATGAACTAGATGATAACAATTTCAAATTCAAATTGACTTTAAAAACTTTTAACAGAGCTGCTGAAATGAGTGAATTGCTTGCTGATGAAAAATTAGAAAGAGCTGAACACCATAAGAATCAGGGGACATTAATTTTTAACAATAATTTGAAATTTAGTTTTTTGAGATTTAAAAAGTCCTTACGTTATTTAGATGACATAGAAATCAAACATTTAACCAGCAGTCAATTTAAGCAAGCAAAACTGTTGAAACTTCAGTGTCATTTAAACCTTGCAGCAGCCTATTTAAAGGAACAAGCTTACAGTGAAGTCGTCAGTCACTGCAATGAAGCATTTAATTTGGATGCTACAAACGTGAAAGGTTTGTACAGAAGGGCGCAAGCTTATCTGGCTTTGCATGAATACAACATGGCCAAACTGGATCTAATCGTTGCTCTAAAACATGAACCTGAAAATAAGGCTTTGACTAATTTAATTAAAACTGTTGATTTGAATATTAAAAAAGAAAAACAGTTGTACCAAAAAATGTTCTCATAATATTTTACCATATGCTTTTTTAATTTTATCTTTTATTTATTTAAATTATATTAATTTTTAAAGAAATTTAATTGTATTGTATTTGTTATTTAACAATTAAAAAAAAGATTGTTTAAAACTTTTTATAAAAATTGATTGTAGTTTTTTTTCTAATTTTTTCCTACCTATATCATACCTTGTCGTCATTAACTTGCACTCCATCAAAATATTTGATCGACTAATCATTGCCTTTATTTTTGGAAGCGGTGATGTATATGCGAATGATTATAAGTTCGGCCAGTATTCATAAAATCACTTAAATAACTTTACGCGTTTGCCTTTCATAACAAGAAAAGTTTTTTCTCTTGTAGCGATTCTTATACAAGTAATTGAATATATTATTACCGTTTAGCGTTAATACTTCCCTTAATAAAGTCCTTATGAACGCTTATTTTTACAAAAGATGCTTAGATTTTTTTCTAAAAACAGTTTCTTTTATTTCTTTTCAATTCTGTTGGCAGATTGTTCAACATCCTTGTAAATTTCAAAACTTATTGATTTTACCCGCGGTATCTAAAAAATAATTTGTTTTTATTGGACCTGAAAATCCTTCTATACCCTCGATCAATAATGTTGTTTTGCTCAATTCACGTTATAGATAATGTTGCATTTTTGATCATACATTTGACACCTTACTGAAACTCTGAAGACGATTTTGCAACCCGCAACGAATTAGCAATTTTAAATTGATTATTATTGTAATCTTTTTACTGTTAACTTTTGGGATAGCATTAGCTACGCAAACGGTTGCAATAATTAACTCGACTGACCACAAATGCAAACTTTTATGACTATGAATCTCTAATGCAACCGTAATGAAAGCTATAATAAACACGAACAGTTCTTTACGTGATTGCTTTTGGTAATATGTTGACG
Organism: Helobdella robusta; assembly: GCF_000326865.2. Lineage (NCBI taxonomy): Eukaryota > Metazoa > Annelida > Clitellata > Rhynchobdellida > Glossiphoniidae > Helobdella > Helobdella robusta. The sequence continues at coordinate 1,330,142 of NW_008704501.1, read as the reverse complement.
CATGTTTAGCATGTTAGGTGAACTTTTCAAACAAAATCTCAAGTTTACCACAGACGCAATTTCAACTCCCGTTACGCCAATCTCGGAAAGATTCTATCGAGCTCCAACCAACATCTCTTGCGTTTTTTCATCATTCGAATTTTACCTACAACTGCAAAACCACTTATTTAAATGCATGATTTTTTTAATGTGTGTACTGTACATGTTCGTCCCATTCCCATATCACTGAACATGTTATTTATTCATCAAAATAAGGCATATCTATAAGTTATTTTTGCCGAAAGATCGCTAAAGATCATTTATATATTAAAAAATCATTAAAAACAAGCATTAAAAGTTTCACAATAATTTTCAAATAGCCGACCGAAGAGCAACATTTTAAATAACGTCTTTAATTTATCTGTTTAGTCAGGTTAAAACTTTATAAGCTTAACACTTGATCATTATATCAAATTTTTACATATCAGCTCAATGAATAATTGAGATTAGATATTGAAAGCATACAAGTTAATCTTAAAGATGAACTAACTAACGCTATTCAATTGACAGTACTTTTTTAATTAAAACCGTTTTATCAATAACCGGACAATATTAAAAATGAAGTAATATTATTAATGAAATTTTATTTAGTAAACTTTCCAAGTCAACAGCTGATTAACCTAACGTATAGCACAAGGTAGTGGTAAAATGATATGCAAAGAACTGTTTCAACCGTTTCAACTCTCGACAATCACGTTTAACCACATTGTCAAAAAGGGTTAAAATATCAAACTTTCCATCCAAATCCAATTTAATATTTCTAAACCATGGATTAAATTTGGATAAAAAGGAAGTATTCAAAGCAGTCGAAGATATTTAAAATCAGACCAGCATTTCTGCTGACGATTTTTTTTATATTTTCTGTCATATTAATACATTAGCCAATTTCATTTGCAAATCTTTTTGAAAATATCTAGCCAATAAACCTTCGAGTAACAGCTCAGTGACGCACCGAAGAAATGGGGTAACCGGCCTCCACGGGCATCAAAGCGTAGGATGCGGCAAATTGGGCACGAAACTTTAAAACTTTTATTACGTTATTTGAAAAATACTTTTACAATAATGTTCTCGATAGATTCACACAAAATCTCAAACGGCATAACTGATTGTTCATTAAATCTGACCAGATTGTTTTATATATAGTATAAAAGTAGGGTAAATTATTTTATTCTGATGACATGTACGTCAGAGTTAAACAATAAAAAACCGTGAACTGAAGCAGTTGCATTAGTGGCAAATTAACAAGATTTAAAAATCCCGAGCGATTTGCGTAGCTTATGTTTAATGACTTTGCTATAACATTTTCTTTTTCTAACGTTGAATCACTTCTATGAATTAATGTTCTAACAATTAACGTTTATTGTAACTTTGATCTATATACTTAAAATACATATTGAATATATGTGGTTTTGATTGGTGGTAACAACGATATTTTCCTTCTTTGAAACTGATATTTAAAAGCGTTCTATACAGTATATACAACTGTAATATGTGCAATACATATTCTATTTCTAAGTATAGGGGTAAGATATTGTATAAATTGTATATGTTTAAATGTCATTTATATTGGATAATTCGTCATTTGTTTTTCAGGTTACTACTGCGTCAATTAACTTAATTAGTTTAATAACTAAATAAGTAATCGATTACAAGCAGCCTTAAATAGTAAATACTGTATCGGAGTTACTTTTTTATTGTATCTTACAGTATCAATTACTATATCTGACTGAGATAATTACTGTATTTGTCAGCATCAATTACTGTATCTGACTCAACGGTAGGTGGTGCATCTCTGTTTCATATAAAAATATGGAGTCCGCCTTTAGGGTTTTCACATTAAGAACGAAATGAATCTATCTGTTTTACAGATTCTGTAATTAATTTGCTTGCTATGGGAGCGTATGCGTTGGTTGCAAGTTTTAATCTTAATGCTTATAGTAAAACAATAAAATTATTTGATTTATTGTAAATTGTTATTTAAATTAATTAAAAGCTTCATGTCAAATTTTTAATTAATTAATAATTAATATAATATTAAATTAGAAATTAAAATAATTAAATTAATAATTAATCAGTGAGTTTTTGATCATTTTAATTTTTGTGGTTGTATTAATAAAAAATTGTTTAATTATAATTACATTTATAACAGGAAATGAAATACAATTTATTAAAGAAAAAAAATTGAAAATAATTTTTAATACTTAATTTTATTTTATTAAATTTTAATTTAAAATTCATTTTCAAATTAACAGATTTACAAGAAATAAAATATAATTTTATTTAATATGTATTATTTTTTGGTGTTATTGATATTTTAAAATTTATTTTAATCTAATATATTGTTTTATTTTTATGCTTAAAAAGTTTAAAATTAAACTAAATTTGCTTAATTAACTTATTACTTGATTCATTTCAATAGGCATAGGCCATAGATAGGGATATGCCTGGTTAAATAATGAATATTTGTAGGCGACTGATCAAAATCAAACCATTTTAAGAAGATTAAACATTTAAATTTAAAATCAATTATTTTGCATTTATTCTGATTTCAGTAACAACATTTTTGTCAACAGAAGAATCAGAATTGTTTATATTATAATTTAACCTAGAACTAACAACTCTTTAGTTAGTTTTAATATTTAATTAATTAAATTAAGCAAAACTGGACATTCTCATCATTAATTAGTTGAATTTGGGCAGATGCTTTTTTTCTCAATCTGCCTATTCTGAATATTTTACACCAACCAAGTGATAAGATTGGCCGTTGATCGGACCCATAATAATTAATCATTCATAATAAAATAGAAGAAGATTATGTTTCATTGGGAGAAGTTGAGTCCTGAGGAGTTTAAAACATTTCAGGAATGTGTATCAGGCTAGTAGTGCTATTATAATTATTATTATTATATTATTTTGCACAAAATTAAAGTTAAACCATATTTTAATTTCAAAAATTTTATTTTGTTATTTAGAAAATGTTGTGTTCGTGATTCAGTTATTATATCACTGTTTAATTAAATTGTAAATATATTTTCATTCATTATTATTGCTTGAAGTTTCATATGTTTCGTATTAATGTTTTAACATAATCAAGCACTAATAAATTCATTTTTTTATTTAATTGTGTACCAGTTTAAACAAATTTTAATTTCTATGGCTCAAAAATGAAATATAAAAATATCTCTGCTTGGGGCTCTATTGTATCCCAGTTTAAACAAATTTTAATTTTTATGGCTCAAAAATGACATATAAAAATTGCAATTTAGATCAATTAATATTTCAACTTAGCATAAATGCACTTGCTGATTAGATGCATTAATGTGTAGCAATAAATCAGATTAGTGCCACCTATCACTGCACTGTTCGCACCTGTTGATTTAAATTTTTATTTCATGTATTATTATTTATCATCATCCTGTCTGAGCATTTTATTTTATATTCTCATTTTATGGAACTGCACTTTACATCTTTTTTGCTGGATGACTGATTGGTGAAACTTGTGTAATTGTAAAATGTTAAAAGGCTATATACTGTGCTAACCTATTTAATTATATCTTTTAATTTTTGATTTAAAAATATTTTTTTTTTTATTCTTTATCAATCCAATCCTCGTTTATAGTCTCCATCCGTTATTCTTTAGAGCAAAGTTTAAATCACCGCGCAATGATTAAAATTTTACTCTTAAAAACTAGTAAACTTTGAAAAATATGAAAAAATGTTTTTAATTATTATTATACTCATTTGTCATTTTATATATATATATATATATATATATATATATATATATATATATATCAGTAAATTTCGGTAACAAATTTTCATTTAAGCATATTTCATTAAATGCGATGCTTATATTATTGTTATTCAATTTTTTATTAAGATTTTCAATTTTCTTATTAGTTTTTTATAATTATAATTTAAATTAAAAATTAGAACACCAATATTCATTATATAATTATTTATTAAGCGACGTTTCGAATTTTTTAATTCATCTTCAGGCAATTTAATATTAATTCAAAAAAAACATAACAATAAACTGTCAGATGACGTAATAAGAGTTGAGCGCGAAAGTAACGTACCGATTAAAGCTAAATAACGTAAGTAGTTAAATTAAGTATAATAAACAATTATTTTGTAATATAACATAATAAAATATATTATATGTGCAATATTATGTTAATAATAATAATAATAAATTAAACATTTCGTGATGAAGGTAAAATAAAATTGGAATAAATTTGTTCGTTCAAATTAGGTTTATAAATATTAATAAATAGGGATTCTAAAATTTGTAGTCTGTTAAAATTAGTGTCTTTCATTAATATTTTAGTATTATCTTCTAATATTTTGCGGGATAATTGCTGGTTGTGGCAGTCATGGTAGTGTTGATTTGGAGCTCTGATGTTCAAATGGCAGGTTAAACAGCGTGTCAGTTTTGTGGTAGTCATTCCAATATAAGAAGATGGACGAAGCCTACAGTCTTCGTGAGGACATAGAAATTGGTAGATGACGTGGGAGTGCTGTGTTGTTGCTAGTTTAACGTTGGGACTATTTTTTATTAGTAGTTGTTGCGACTTAAAATTTTTATAATAAATAAGAAGGTTTATTTTTTCATTAAAATCAACTGGATGGACTCCTTTTTTAATGATTTTTCTAATTATATATTTGTCTTCTTTATACGAAGAGCTCATTAAGTTACGATAAAAATTTTGCACTGTCGGTATTGTTGTTTGAGTTGTTGTTATTGTTATGAATGGAGTTTTCGATAACGAGGTTGTCATTGATTGTGTTGTTATCATTGTCATGATCCACATGGTCATCGTTATTGTCGCTGTTATTGTTGTTGGAGTTGGTGATAGAGTTTGCATTATTGTCACCGACATGATCAGCAACAACGTCGTTGTTTGAGTTGTTTACATTACTGAAAAGATTATTGGAAATAACATGGTTGTCGTTGTTGATTAGGTTATCGACAATGACTTGTGCAATAGTAACATGTTACCATTGTTTTCGTTGTTATTTGTGTTATCATTATCATGATCATTGATAATACGTCTATCATTATTGTTCGTGTTATTATCGCTTATATTGTCGTCATTGTTGTTTGTGTTGTTTCTTGTGTTGTTGTCAGTGTTGCTTGTGTTGTTATGGCTGTTATGATCGATAGAAACGTGGTTATCATTGTCGGTTACATTATGATTATAACTTGAGTTGTTTTGAACGTTTTCATTGTTATCATTTACCTTAATATTATTATTTTGAATCTTTCTAATTTCATTGGTCATTATTTTATTTATTGTTGAATTGTTAAAATTATTGTTGACAAGGAATTGTTTTATTTTATCGAGTTCTTTACGAAATTCAAGTGGTTCAGAGCTGTGTGAATATGCCCGTCTGACATACGATATTATCACACTATTCTTATACCTATCTGGACACTCGCTATTTCCTTTCATGCATATCCCGTTGTTGGTTGGTTTGACGTAAACAGATGTGCGAAATGTATTGGGTGTTAACTGATCAATTAAAATATCAAGATAGGTCAATTTATTGTCATTACTTTTTTCCACAGTAAATTTTAAACATGAGTTAAGGTGAAACAATTTATTCAGCTGTGTTATATCTCTCTCAAATTTGGTTATGACAAATATATCATCGATATATCTACAATATACGCGAGGTTTACGATAACGCTTGAAGATTTTGTATTCAATTGTTCCCATATAAAAATTTGCGAACAACACTCCCAGTGGAGACCCCATAGCTACGCCATCGGTTTGCACGTACATGTGTCCAGCGGGGCATACAAACGGTGACTGCTTCGTGCATATTTCTAGCAAACGTTTTAGATCCTCTTCTCTAATATCCAAACATGGAGTTGTATCATCGCGATATACTCGATCAAGTATGTATTGTATTGTAGTATCAACCGGCACGTTTGTGAAAAGATATATATATATATATATATATATATACATACATACATATGCAGTATTTGATGAAATCTACTGAATTTTTAGCTTTTAAAAGTTTACAGTTGAGCTTTTCAATATTTCTAACAGTAATTTTATAATTATTATCCAATTTATTAAAATTAATAAGAAAATCATTGGTGTTCATGGTGAAGCAGCATATAGATCCAATTTCAATTTTACTCATCATCAGCTATAAGGATATTTCAATGTTTTTTGTGTGTTAAGTGCTTTTATTCTGCTTTGTCCTGTCCATCTATTATATCTCTGTTCTGTTAATTCTCTTTGCTTGTAAAGTCTTTCAATTTTAACTAGAGTATTTTTAGCTTCTAACTCATGGTAGATTTTATCAAATATATATGTTTATAATGATTTTATAAATACATTTAAAAAATTATCCATGCATTTTTTGGCTTTTGAAAGTTTTCAACCACTAGGCTTATTTATTTTTCTGCTAAAATGTTGAATATATTAAATTCGTTCACCTTAAGCAGTGAATTATTATGTTTGTTTGTTTGTTTGTTTGAGTCCAGATGTATAAGTGCCTAAAATATGAATGATCTAATGGGATGTGCATGCATATGTGGATTTGTCAAAATTAACACATAAACACACACACACTCTTATACAACCCACCAACAGTGTAAACATACAGTCATACATCATACACCAACTCAACACGCTCATAAACAGTATTAAACACCCAACACACACACACACACGCTCGTGCACACGTGCACATACACACGCTATCAGATAACCTACAATGCACATAAAGGTGAGTCTAATTTACTTAAATGGTGTTTGTTTTTCTTGTTTACAAACAATTTTGCATGTAGAATCACTAAGTGTGGATGTATCAAGATAACTCAGATATAAGCTAAAATGGTGGAAATGAAGTGATTCATGTTTCCATTTGTTGCTTTACTGCATTTTTAGTGACTTGACATTCATACAAAGAGCAACTTGAGGGTAAAGTTATTATATGGTATATGATAAATCTTTCAAATATTGATTACTAATTAACTATGTGGGTGTTTCATTTGTAGAGAAGGAAAGTGACAGACTCTGCTTATAATGCTAGGATGGGACTGTTACTGTAGTGTAATTAATGATAACTAATTACCTATTAATTAAGCTGTAGTGACACTCATTTTTTTAATTAATAAATAGAACAGTCATGAATAATTCAATCAGAATAACATTTGACTGGCTAATTATAAATGTGAGCATGTCTTATAGTAGTAATAACAATTTATTTATATTGTTAATTTAATCAATTATGTCTGGAACAGTAACTAGGGTTTAAATGCTATCTGTTGAAAAAGAAATGTTGTCCTGGGTTTGTGCATAGAATATTCAACAGGCCATTACTTTCACGGATAAGATTGTCAACTGTCTTTCAGATGTAAATACTTGTGTGATAAGAAGTGCTTCAAAATGGAATCAACTTATATGCTTTTGTTATCTGTTGTTTGTAGAGTTGAATGTGATATTTTTTCAAAAAGAAAATGTTGGTTGCTTCTTTTATTCTTCACTGACAATACTTGATTGGATTAAGAGGTTTCAAACTGCCACTTGTTTCATTCGACTTTGCAATTTGAGGTTGACTAAAAATGTTTTCAAGAAAACAGTACATGCACATTTTAATTAATGATATCTCTAATAAATAAGTTTCCATGTGTTCTCAATCATGCTTGAACATGTTGTTGGCTAGTTGACACTTATTCTACAAATGCAAATTTGTATGATTGTGACGGTTAACACTGGTGTTAATTGCTTGTTATGCAAATTATCAATTTACAAATCACCTAAAAGTCATTTGATGTATGGGTTTGGGTCATATGTTCTAAGACTAATGCCTAATTAAACTTTTCCATGTTTATTAAACTTGCTAATTTGGTGACATCTTGTCTATCTTTTATGAACCGTGTCATGAAATTCCACTTTACGTTTCTTAAACTGTTGAGTAGTCGGTGGTCCTCCAGATTATTGACAACAAAGTTATTAATTCCTCATAAAACTTAAAAAATCTTTAAAAAGACTCATTACTTTATTACTTAATTTAAAAATTTGAACTTTTGTTAAAAATCTTTTCTATAATTATTGAATCACTATTGGATAAATACTGCAATTATTATTAATATTATATTTTCTGATTTTATTTTTCATGATTTGGTTAAAGCATTGATAACACATGATGCTCATCATTTAAAGATAATCAATAGCATTTGTGATAGAATTTTGAAAAGTGATTAATATTTTATGTTGATTAAGTTTGTAAGTTGATGCATTTATTTCATACCACTTCTTGAATTGCTCTGTTAGATTCGGGCAAGGACTTGATTGATGCTGTGAAGGAATATACAGGAGGAGAGGACCACAAAAAAGATATTGCAAGTTTTATTCATATTTTTCTTCAACTTAATTTAAATTTCATTTTCTACGGGCCTTTTTATACCAGGAACAAATATAAACATTTAATATGAAAATATGGCGGCAAATGTCAAATGTTTACCTATTTTTTTAAATTAATCAAATCATTGATTTTTCACTTTAAATTCCACAACAAGATGATGGATTATGCTGGGTTCTCCACTTTCATGTCCATTTACATTGAATCAGGCATTTCAGAGGATCTGTGCAGACGTTTGTTCGTCTCATTTCTCAAGAGGCCACACACATCTATCACAAAACCCCATGCTCCGAGTGGTAGGTCCTCTTATTTTTATCACTACCATTAACTGATCACGATATGAATAACTCTTCTGCTTATAAATATCGTTAATTAGATATATTTGATTTATTTAATTTTTTTCTTAATTTTATTGAATTATTGTAAATATATGAGAAAAAACATACAAATTTATCAGTTGTCAAACAAGTAAACTAAACACTAACTCTGACTGCATATACAGCGCGAAAAAATGGTTCACTAAGGCAGTGCTTTTGTAAATTATTACGAAAGATTAAAAATATGTGAAGATTTTTGTCTATTGCTTTATTTTATTGTATTATTATTTATTGAAAAAATTGTTTATTCACTATATTCGGAATTGAGCTAAAGTAAGACGATTGATAAATGACACCTTATATATTGTTTTAACAATTTTGAAACTTGTCTCTGAGGGCCACTTCAAGCGGCTTGGCCGGCCAGGTTGTGGCCTGTGGACCGCCCGTTGCACACCCACCCACTCCTGATTTAACTTTATTCATAAAGCCAACAATGTTTTCTTATTGGAACGTTTTAAAAATTGACAATGAAACAATAATGAATTATTCATTATCGTTAGCCAGACTGTTTGCTGTCTTATGTAAGCAACATTGCATCACATTGTTATACATTTGGAAAGTTATGCACAGAATGTGATCAATATAAACATTCACTTTTTATGCAATTGTTGCACTGTGCATGTAAACTGCTGTTGTTGATACAATAATTACAGCGATGATGTGTACTTGACAAGCATTTCATTTCATTCATTATGACAGCTCATATTTTCCTTTGCCAAACACCTTTAACAAATTTTCAGGAATGTTGCTTACATTTAGCTTTTATATTTACTACTGTAATGTCAGAACGGTTAGGGTGAGATGGCTTGAAAGGGATGTGCTGTTAATGTACTTGAAGTTTTATTTCAATCAGTTTGTCATTTTAATAATTAGTAATTAAATGTTTATGTTTCAGGAATATTTTTGATGAGTGAAATTTTCTTTTTGTTTGATCTGACAAGTGACCAGATAGATAGTTGAATTGGAACAAACCTTGCTGGTTAAATAATGAAATCTTCTTAAGTAGCAGTGATTTTAAATGACATTACATTGTAGACAACAATTTAAAATAGTATGTAAAATCGAAATTTAAAAAATTTATTCAATATATTCTAAAATTTATTTAGCATGCATTTGTTTTATTTTCCAAATTTTATAGGTTATTGTTTACTTAGATGAAAATGATTATGAAGGTGCTTGTTGGGTTCTTAATGTGGGAAGCCAACAAAAAGTAGATACATTTTGTGTTGTTTGAAATGAAATCAGATGTATAACTTCATCGTTATACATGATTTCGTTATATAAATATATTGATTGTTGTCCATTCAACATTAGCGCAACTTGATGGCTTAATTTTCTTAAACAAGAATCACAAATATTCTCTATGAACTGTTAAGTTCATTTTATTCGCTGCTTCTTATGAATTTTTGAAGATTTCATGGGCTGTAGAAGTAGTTTTGCATCAAACCGTTTGCTATTGAGTTGGTTAATTATGCTGATTGAAGCTTCTTCTATGAACAATTGGTGATTAAGATTATTTACAATAATTAGTGAATATAAAACTAGCACAAATATAATAATATGGTAATTATTTTGTTGTGGAATATGTAAAATATAATTTGTTTACTTGTTTGCACTAATTAGATTGCCCTGCATGAGATGTCATTCATTATGTTGCTTGTGTGGGGATTGTAATTTCATTTGCACACTTGCCTCTCTTTTTATCCTTGCATCAATTATTTCTCTGTGCTTATGTGTTTGCGTTTATTCGCGTGTGAGCTAGTGTATGCGTGTGTGTATGCGTGCGTGTGTATGCGTGTGTGTGTGGTGTGTATGTGTGTGTGTGTGGTGTGTGTGTATGCGTGTGTGTGCGTTTTCAATCAAAAAATTATTACCACTAAACAAATTTGCATCTTCAAAAAAAGTGCAGATCCTTCCATAAGTTAAACCTTCCTCTAATTACTTTTACACTCAGTGACAGGCACAGTTTGTAATAATGTGGTGGTCAGTTTCGATATTTTGGCTTAACTTTGCAAGGATCCTACCTTGAAATGAATATTTTATTTTAACTCAATGAAAAGATTGTATTTTGCTCAAACCATTTGTACCTCTTCTTGCATTGCTTTACATCTTCCAGTTTGGAAATCTCTGTATGATATAACAGCAAACTCTTTATTTCGGTTCTTTTTCATAATATCTTGCTTTAAACCCAGAATGGAGGAATGTATATTGATTATTATTGTATACAATTATAACTCCTGGATGTTGGGATTGATTTCATTTCTTTCAACACGAATACTCTATAGGATTCTTAACAGAATATATTTGAGTTTTATACCCAACATAAAGTTGTACACTTAATTTTAATAGCATTATTTATAACACAGTTGGAAATGCCTGTGTGAAATATTTTATAATTGTATGTCAGGTACAAACTGACATGTTAATTAAAGATTGAAATGTTCATAGATTTGCAAATTTTTCTGTTGCTTTCACAATAAAATTTTTTCGTCACATTTATTCATTCATTCGTGCTTTTTGTTTTTCTATGAAACACGTCGGCTTGTTGTATTTATTGCAATGCAGGTTTACTTTCCAAATCGGACTCCAACTCTCTGGCGCCTCATGACAAGAACTCCAAGAAGAACCATCTCCCTCCCTCTTCCATCTCAGGTTTCTAAAATCCATCATCATGTCATCACATTTTGATGGCTTGTTATATGTTTAATTGAACTACAGTTATACACATAATTATGTTCAGTGACGGATCTTGACAACTTTGACGGAAGGGGGGCCAAGAATTTGTAAATGTTTACATTTTCACATGGTGGTGACAAAATTTTCATGGGGAAGGGCAAAATTTTTATGGAGTGGCCAAGGTTTGTGGTAGTATGGTTTTTTTCGCTTATCGCGTTCAATTTTGGGGTCGATTTTACACATAAAACGGTCCTTCATTGACTTTCATTAAAAAACTGCTCACAATGAGGGGGGAATTTACCTTTCCCCCTCTAGATCCGCCACTGATTACGTTATATTGACATTGGTGATGGTTATGTTACATCGGTCAACATTGCACTGAACAGAGCCAAGTGAGATTCGATCCATGTCCAGTTTCATGGACAGGAGGCGGAGTTTGTTGTCGCGTTGCCGTAGTAACAGCAACGATCCTGGGGCAATCAATGGTCACCTGTCATTGAAGGATCTCGTATGCTGTTTGTCCTTGCTGGCTGCAGGCACTCCTAAAGATAAATTGGAATGTATGTTCGTTCATGTGGTCATGTTTGTTCGTTCACGTTATCATGTTTGTTCGTTCACATTGTCAAGTTTGTTCGTTCATGTTGTCATGTTTGTTCGTTCATGTTGTCATGTTTGTTCGTTCATCATGTCATTGTGTCTGTTTCTTGTTGTTGTTGTTGGTGTTGTTCTTTTTTCTCCTAGGTATCATGTGTTTTGTTGTTTATGTTTTGTTGCCGCTATAATATGGAATGAAGTTGTTAATATTACGTTGAAAACCAGCTATCAATGAATAAGCTACCCATGTTCACAGTTATTCCATTTCATAATCTTCTTCATTTTTCAATTTCTCTCAATAATGGTTTTTTCTTTCTTTTTTTTCCACTCATTGAAGACATATTATTTTGTGGAAGCCTGCCTTTCATTAGCTGAATTTGTTGTTAAATTGATGGGATTGTGTTTTTATGGCTCCTGTAAATAGCGTTTGGTGCATGTTGTTATTAGTCCAATTTATGTTATAATAAATCACGTTTATGCTGTTGTAAAAGCACCTTTAAGAAGGAGTTTTCACTGTTTCACAGCAAGACTGAAAACCGATGATTGTGGTGTCGTTTATATGTTCTGCCTAGAATTTGTTGGTAATGCAGAGTTAATTCCCTTTATGCATTCTTAAGATCATTATATGTTCACCTGAACACATTTTAAGGTTCTTTAATGTTGTGTATTTACACAAACACACACATGTACACACTTTTTTTTACATTTATCAGCACACTGAAATCCACAAACCAACCAATCAATCAATCAACCAACCTGTCAACCAACCAACAAACCAATCAACCAACCAACAAACCAGCCAATCAACCAACCAATTAACCAACCAACAAACCAATCAACCAACCAATCAACCAACCTGTCAACCAACCTGTCAACCAACCTGTCAACCAACCTGTCAACCAACCAACAAACCAATCAACCAACCAATCAACCAACAAACCAACCAATCAACCAACCAACCAATCAACTCACGACAGTTATGTTTAGATTGTACGACACTGATGGCAACGGCATACTCGATTCTCTTGTTAGTAGTCTCTTAGCTTTCTATTTACTTTAATGATCCAAAAATAATTGATTGTGCAAGTTGAGCAATTTTGAAACAATAACTTCCAAAGAACTTCAAAATAATTGGTCTCTTCAGAGGACTAATGCTTTCTATTTTTAATTTTTAAAATAAAATTCGTACGACTGTTAATTTATGAGTAAGCTGCTGTCAGCATTCTTGTTTTGAGATTGGCAAAAGTGTATGATTGGAAAGATGAATAGGTAAATTTTTGAATGACTAAATGAATGAATTAATTAATTAATGCATGTATATATGTATTCATGCATTTATATATATGTATGTATGTATGAATGAATGAATAAATGAATGAATGAATGAGTGAATGAATGAGTGAGTGAATGAATGAATGAATGAATAAATGAATGAATGAATGAGTGAATGATTGAATATATGATTGACTTGATGTAGGAGATAGAGAGCATAATCAATCACATGATGACTGTGGCCAGGTACTCAGGCTGGGATGTTTCTGAATTGAAACCAGTTAGTCCCTCCTACACATTCATTATTCATATTCCACTAATTTTTACATTTATTTCAATTAAGGGTTCAGTTTTTTTTTAATTGAAACCAGTTCGTCCCTCCTACACATTCATTATTCATATTTCACTAATTTTTACATTTATTTAAATTAAGGGTTCAGTTTTTATTTAACGTTTTAAAGTTTTATACGCCAATTTGGTTTTTAAAGATTTAATAACACTAACTATCTTATGTATCTTTTTAATGTACAAAATTTATTTAATTATTCATTACAATTTTCTCTTCAAAACTTTTCAGACGCACCAGCAACAAACACATAGTGCATTATAAATACACGTGAAACTACGCAACACAAACATTGCAGTGATAGGCGGGAATCTCTTTGCAAACGAATCCGGTCACTGCATTAGCAGTGCCAGGCACTTTACCGTTACACCATCGCCGCCATCCAATGTTTTAATAAAGCTATGCGCGTTATAACATCAAAACTTTTATATCTGTTTTTCGTGTTTTAAATTGTGTCATGTTCATTTTGTTGACAAACGAATGGTAGATAACATGATGAAATGCGTCTCCAGATTTTGCAAGAGATGATGCAAGAAGTTGACTACAATGCAGATGGTTGTGTTACGTTGGAGGAATGGATGAAGGCTGGATCATCCAACATACCACTCATGGTCCTACTTGGAGTCGATTCTGTTGGTTTACTTATTCGTCAATTCATTCATTTATTCGTTTTTTTTCAATCATTTAACCATTCTTTGCTCAGGTTAATTTTGATCGTTTTCACATTCATGGTGTGAATTGATATGTGGTGGTGACATGTATGTTGACTGTTGGTACTGACTGGAATATTTGCAGATGGTTCCAGATGAGGGTTGCCATTCCTGGGAGTTGAAGCACTTCAACAGACCTGCATACTGCAACCACTGCCTCAATCTGCTCATTGGACTCGGAAAACAGGGGCTAAGATGCATCTGTATGTTTTAAAAAATTTGTATTTTTTAATAATAATAATAATATTATTATTATTTTTATTGTTTTTGTTATTTTTACTCTGGCAATGATTGTAGTGATTCCATTAATTCATGAGAGAAAGATGATGATGGAAGCGAGGATAATGATGCTGATGGGAAGTTCCAAAATAATTCTCGCTTATTGTTATTTTTATTGTTGTAATTGTTGTTGTTGCTGTTGTTGTTATCATTATTGATGCTGATTGTATTGGTGGTGGTGGTGGTTGTTGATGATGATGATGCTTCTGTTATTTACATAAGTTGAATTGCGATGGCTGTTGGTCTATTGACTGTTATGATGTATTAGCAATTGGTGTGGCAATGCAGAATGCATATTAACTTGATTGCATATTGCATTCATTCTTTCGTTGATTCGATCGTTTATTTATTTGTTTATTCATTCATTTATTCATTCATTCATTCATTCATTCTTTTTTTATTCATTCTTTTATTCATTTATTTTTTGATTTCTCCGATCTATGTCCATCCAGTTTATTCCCTTATTCTTGCATCGTTGGTCGTCGATACAGTTTTATGCTGCGTTGCTTATTGTATGCCATCCCTCTGCGCGTATTTCAGGCGTTAAACTACAAATTGGTTCAATTCAAACGTTAAATATTATTAAAGTGTATCTATAATTATGTTATACTTGCAACCACAAAAGATTGTCGATACACAGTTCACGAACGATGTGTACAAAAGTGTAGAGATCCATGTATCACAACGTACAGCAAGTCGAAAATTGTCCAAGTCAGTTTTTATATTTTCTTAAACATATGCATTCATTTTTGATAACTTGGTTTTTGTAATTTTCTTCAACTGTTTTACATTTGATGTCGTTATTGATGATATTGTTGACGTGATGATGTGCATCATGTTGTTTGATGATTTGTATTCTCTGGCTTGAAAGAATTTTGTTATTCATCAGCCAAAATTAATAGTTTTTTTGTTTCTGTTGTTTTTCAAACTCAGCAACGAATATACTAACGGAATATGACTTTAAACATGTTACCTGTAATATATGATATGCTTATGTACATACACACACAGTATTCTATCAATTTTACCAAATTTTTGACATTAATTTGCTTGTAATTTGTTTTTTCGATTCTTCTCACTAAGATCTTTTGAAAATATTTCAATAATCCACAATCAACAAAACATTTGAACTTAAAAATTTACCTATAAAAATATTCCTAATTTTTTTTATTTAAAAAATTGAACTTGGTCGAAAAAAGGCAAATTGTTCACCAAAATTCAACAAAACATGATCAGAATTACAGCATGCCAAACGTAGCCGTATTCAAGTAGCATAACTGTAACATTCCAATAAGTGACAGTTCAAATTTTGTAATAATGAAGAAAATTTAACTAAAATTATTTTTTGATTTTAGACGCCCAGTTTTCTGTGTTTGTCACGGATGTTGGTCCCGTAATGGTAATGGTATGCACGTTGTACGTAGTTCTCAATGTTACTAGGAGTCTACTGATTTCAAACCAATCTTCATCTTTTGATAATTCGCGATTGATTAGAGTGTGTTGCCGTTATTTGTACTTTTAAGGGAAAAAATCCGAAAATGGTTCTTTGAGGTGCTCATATTTTGTTGAGAGTACACCAGAATTTGAATAATTTAGATGCACATGTGATCGATTTGACTGATAACTGGAAAACCACATGTGGGTTTTTCAACGAAAACCGTAGGGAAGTAAGTTATTTAGTTGCACGTCGTGATTTATTGTATCGAACGCTTTTGGACAAATCGATAAACATACCCGGTTATTTCTTTTTTCAATGTCACCATTGAGAATATTGCATCGTATGATGACAGCTTTTCCGTAGTATTTTAAAAAACAGCGTTAGAAACGAAGTCGGGCCGTAATTTTCAGGCAATTCAGGATAACGTATTCTTGGAAAACGCTACCATGTTTTGAGAGGAGAACTAACTCGTAGATAAATGATATTTGATTGTTGACATGCTGAAGTTTTCGTGTAAAACTGTTTTTTGCGGTTCAAAAATTTAACTGTAGAAAAAATTTGTTTGGTTTTATATTTTCAATTTAGCTTTTAATTTGGTTAATGTTTTATTGACGGTGATGTCAAATTTATATTTATATAATTTATATGTTTGGTTTTATATTTTCAATTTAGCTTTTAATTTGGTTAATGTTTTATTGACGGTGATGTCAAATTTATATAATTTATATATTTATAAAATTTATATATTTATATAATATATATATTTAGATATATTTGTCAAATATATTTTGTACTGAATTGATACTTTAATGAAATTGTGAAATTAATGAAATTAAATTGTCCAAACAGACAATTTAAAAAATTTTTTGTGAATGTAAAAATTTGAGAGGCGAGATGGCGTGATGTTTAAGGAGTTTGGGTTCGAATACAAATAGATCCCAGCTTATCACGTGCAATGGATCTGATGCCCGGATTCACGCGTCCTCACATCCGCTGTGTGCTTCAAGATGGAATTGATAATAACAATAATATTATTATTGTAAATAATAATTTATTTTTTAATGGGACTGTTCCTACAAATGTCTCTCTTCATCACGATTCATCTGTAGGAACAGATATAAATATTCATAATCACGATTTTTCGTGATTATGAATATTTAATAACTTTTTATGTAATCATTTTTTATTTTGAAATAACTCTTAATGTGTGAAATTTTCAAAGGATAGCCGTCAATTGAATCTTTTTTAATATTTTCAAGAACTTCCTGCCTGAAATAATATCGTCTTGATGTATTATTACGTCAGACGTATATGACACTGAGACATACATACATGTATATAATACATATTCGCGCACATACCTAGAAACAATTTTCAATCTATACACACATACTTAGAGACATGGTACACACACGTACATTTCATATGTATGTAATGTATGTATGTGCATTTACTATACAAACTATACAAATACATGCATTCATGCAGCATGCAATCAAGCACACATGCACACATACAAGTATACATAGATAAATTGTATATAATATAAAGATAACGTTTTTACAGCCAATGGCACACCACTGGGTTGCTGGGAACTGCTCAGCCAAATGTAACAAATGTAAGAAGCACATCAAGTCTTACAACAAACTGACTGGCAAGAGATGCCGATGGTGCAAGATATCTGTCAGTTGTTTTATTGATGGCCTTCCATTGTTTAATTATTCATATACTGATCTTTTTATTTTTTTTTATTGTCATATCAGTTTATTAATTTACTTAATTGCCGGTTAATTAATTAATTTGTTTGTCATGTTCTGCCATGATGACTAATTATAATTAGTGAGTGAGTTTTTCTTGATCGATTCGAATTTATAACGTGTTTCAATCGATATTTTCGTTACAACATTGCATATGTATTTTACTCCATTTATTAATTTTAATGATCTTAAATATCAAATGAACACATCGTAATCACTGCATCGTCATTGTAATCAGCAGCACCGTGAATTAGTTTCAAATAGACGCATACACGCAGATACATTGGACCAGTCACTAACAATAGCAACCACACGCATACAGGTGCATAACAAATGCTTGGAGCTGGTTGGCGCTGAATGTGACATGGGCGAATACAAGGAGCATATATTATCTCCCGCTCAGATATCCCCTGCAGTACTGGTTAATTGTTTCTGCTGTTTGCTTCTGTGTCTGTCTATCTGTCTGTTTGTTAGTGTTTCTTTTTATATTCATCTGTCTGTCGCTTGTCCTCGATGGTGATTATGACAGGGCTGAAGGTGACGATGATTATGTCAATGGTGGTTATGACGTCGGTGATACTGGCATCATTTAATCACGTGATTGAAGTGTTGATGGTTTAACGATAGTTCAAAGGATGTCGATGATATTGACAGCCTTTTTAACGCGGTTGGCATTCATGATTTTGGTGGATTAGGTACGTAATAGAGATGGGATTTCTTGCTCGTTGATTTGATTGTCCTGTCCGTACAAAAGGGTACACAAAATTTTAGTAGCAGTAGTTTGTAATCCTTTCTGTTATTTCTTGATTTCAGAACCGAAAATTGAAAACAAAATCAATGATGTCGAACGTGACGTCATCATCATTACTCTCCATTGAAGAATCTCTCAACAACATCATCAACATCAGCAGCAGCAACAACAACAACACTGCCACTACTGCTCACACCTCTTCTGCCGCAACAACTTCTGCGACTACACCAGCCAACAGTATTGACAACAACCTCTCATCACATTCTTTGCAGGTAAGTTCTTGCTGGATTGGCTTGATTGTTTTTGTGTTTCATTACGATTGCAAAAATAAAAAAGTATTTTGAAATGTAAGCAATCAACATCTCAATCCATTTTTTTGTATTCAACCATTCATTCGTTCCACCAATTATTCAATCAATCAATCAATCAATCAATCAATCAATCAATCAATCAATCAATCAATCAATCAATCAATCAATCAATTAATCAGTCAATCAATCAATCAATCAATCTATCAATCAATCAATCTATCTATCAATCAATCTATCTATTTATCTATCTATCTATCTATCTATCTATCTATCTATCTATCTATCTATCTATCTATCTATCTATCTATCTATCTATCTTTCAACCAATCTTTCTTCTTCTTATCAATCAATCAATCAATCGATCAATTAATCAATCAATCAATCATTCTTCCATGTATCATTCAATCAATCAATCGATCTTTCTTCCACGTATCATCCGATCAATCATTCAATTACTCATCACCCCACTCATCATTCACTCAGTTGGTTCCTCTCCCCGATGTTGTCCCACTTATTGTGTTCATCAATCCAAAAAGTGGAGGCAAACAAGGCAAAAGGTTTCAACTTTTGCTTCTTTGCCGCTCACTAATTAATTTCCGCATCCCAGTTTGCTACTTTTTTTTTATAGAAACTTTATTTAAGTGATGGAATTGCTACTAGAAAATTTTTCACAGACCGTTGTTGTCGTGTGTGCTGCATTATCAAATTATATTTTCATCATCAAGCTTTCATCGTTACGTTTGTGACGATAATGGATTTGTGGTGTTGGTGGTGGTGTGGTGTTGATGGTAGTGTGGTGGTGGTGATGCTTAATTTCAACGTAATGGAATCATCTGCTTCCATCACACGATATGATAGACTAATTGGGAAAGATGAAAGAAATTAGCGTACATTGCATGGCTTTGCGTTGTGTGCGCGTGTGTCTGTGTGTGTGTATCTCTCTCATCTCTCTCTCTTTCTCTCGCTTTCTGTTTGTGTGTGTGTCCCTGTGTGTTTGTGTGTGATGTGTATGCACTCTTTGCTTGATAGTGAATCATTTTACATTGTGTAATGGGTGGATGCTATGCCGATTGTTCATTTCTCGTTTTTATTATTATATTATTATGATTCCTTCATCTTATCATTTATCTACTGGTTGATTTAAATTTTTACACTATTCACTGATGTCATTATTGTGATTGTTGTTTGTAATTTAAGCTTTTGTGTATTGATTGATTGATTGATTCATTCATTCATTCATTCATTCATTCAATATTCATCTACCCTTTCTATTCCTGGGAACGCAGCATCTTGAAGAAGTTTCAATACATCTTGAATCCACGACAAGTTTTTAATGTGGCGTCGGATAAAGGTTTCATGAATGGGTTGGCATACATTCATTCTCTATTTATTGTTTGCAATGTTTGCGCTCGTTCAATTGGTCTCTCCGCCAGAGAAACAACAGATCTATATTTATACACGTAATTTTTCTACTGCATGAGCTTTTTTATTTTTTGTTTTTTTTTGGTCAAATTGAATATTATTTTATAAAATAGTTGTGTATTGTTTTTTTTGTTACATTCACGTTGTTACTGCTCATTCACATTGCACTTACTGCACTTAACTTTTCACTTTGAAGCGAAACCCACCAAAATATTTTAATTATTTGTTAATTATTTGTTGATATAAGTTCAAATGCAATTAATGGTCTGGATGATTTTTTTGGCTTTTACAAATTTTTAACAAAATTCATCTTAAAACAGGTTACAATTTTTTCGTGAACTACCAAATTACAAGATATTATGTTGTGGAGGAGATGGAACTGTTGGGTGGCTGCTGGAGTCCATGGGTGGGTACTCTTACTCTCTCTCTCTCTCTCTCTCTCTCTCTCTCTCTCTCTCTCTAATTAATTAATTACCTGTCCCATAAGTATGATGTTCCAGCAGTACCTACTCTTATCCTGCTTGTCTAACCTCTTTATCTCTTAATAAGGTGAGTGACTCTTCAAACATCTTCGAGTCTTAGTCTCACTTCACTCAATATGTTAGTAATTCTTCAACTGCCTACCCAGCTTGAATTATTTGCTGGCATTTTTTAGTTGAATTTCAGATAAAAGTGGTTATTTAAATATTTGTAACTAGCGTCACGTCCAAATTTATAATTGCTACTTAACAATTGTGAAATAAAGTAGCAGTAATCATATTTCCACACAACTCACAAAAAATGTGCTGCATAAATTCCCCATCTGTACGAAATTTGTTGTCTGAGAAAAAGAATGTGAATCATGTGACGTTTTGTTAGAAGTGAAACAAGGTTGAGGTCTGTAACTAGTCATTTTCACTTACGACCATCATCTCCACTTGTCCTAATATACTACCAATCGATGCAGTCATCCCACTAAAGCTCAGCTTTGGTGTTGTTCTCTTTTACTTTAGCATATGCCTTCTTAAAACTTAAAGTAAAATATCACATTACAAAGTTTTTGAACTCTTTTAAGTCAGTATCATCATCATCATCATCATCATCATCATCATGGTCGTTATCATGATCGCCACCAGATAAAATGAACTATGGAGACAGCAGACCCGCTGTTGCAGTCCTACCTCTTGGTACTGGTAATGATCTGGCCAGAAGTCTCAAGTGGGGTGGAGGTAGGTTGGGTTGATTGGTCGGTTGGTTAGACAATTTGCTTGTTCGCTTGTTTGCTGGCTGGATGACTGACTAACCGACTGATTGGCTTTTTGTTGATAGGTTGATTGGGTGGCTTTAAATAAAATACCTTATATGGCGAAGTTTAAACATAAAGTATTATTTATTAACGTCATTATGTTTGTCCTGGAACTTTGTAAAAATGTATATAACATGACACGACCTGCGTTGTTGAGGCATATATAACATGGCTTATCTTGCATGTGTGGAGCTTATACAGACGTGAAAGAATCTCAGCTAAAAATAATACGTAATTGTATGTTGTTTTTATTCTACGGACATACACGTTCTTGCAGGTTATGAGGGGGAGGATCTGCGCAAAGTGTTGGACCAAGTAAGTCAGAGTGTGGTGGTCACGTTGGACAGATGGCGCATTGACGTCAAAGAGACCTCTGCAGACGACAAGATCATTAATGCCACGCAGAGTGACACCAATAAAAACATCAGCTACAACAATAACAGCAACAAAAACATTGCTAACAACAACAACAACTGCAGCAGCACTGATGACAACCTCAGCTCAGATTCTGTAGACCTACCAATTGCAACAAAAATCATCACCTCATTCCTGTCTGACGATTCCTGCCAGGTGACCTCTCGCATGGAACCTGACCATCCGCAGATGCACATCATTGGTTTAGAACCCTTTTTATTGAATTCATCGTCCACTTCTACCGAGCCATCATCCTCATTGACGGCCACTCCAACCATGACCGAGGTTGCCAAGAAGCGAAAGCCATCTGTGGGCAGTTCAAAGATACCGTGCAACATCATCAACAACTACTTCTCCATTGGGGTGGATGCCTCCATTGCCCATCGATTCCATGTCATGAGGGAGAAACATCCTGAGAAGTTCAACAGCAGGTTGCTTGCCGATGACGTCATTATGATGTTTCACATGGTGGCTTGATGTCATTATGATAGAATGACGTCGGTATGAAGGACT
Source organism: Helobdella robusta (assembly GCF_000326865.2). Lineage (NCBI taxonomy): Eukaryota > Metazoa > Annelida > Clitellata > Rhynchobdellida > Glossiphoniidae > Helobdella > Helobdella robusta. Next base: position 1,307,570 of record NW_008704501.1, on the reverse strand, counting down.
GATGTCATTAAGATGAATTGATATTATTATCATATGACGGCATGTGTCGGGGAATTACGATGATGATGAAAATGATGGGACTGATGATGGCTTGAAGAGTAGGATAATGATTATGATGGTGTACATCTACTCAACAGGATGAAGAACAAGTTGATATATTTGGAGTATGGCACGTCAGAGACATGGAGAGCCACGTGTAAAAACCTACATGAATCTGTTCACATATTTGTTAGTTCATCTCTGTTTCTCCTTGCTACTTTTGTTTTTATACAGCAAGTTTCAAATTCACACTTTTAGTAATTATTTGTTTCTATCTGTAATCAGTCTAGGTAAGTTATTTTGATGCATATATCAATAGTTCTATTTGCTATTTACACGCTTTTTAACGCGTTTAAAACTCTAGTGTTACATGCGTTTAACTTATTTTCATGCCCATTTATAATATTAGGATTGCCTCTTCTGGTTGTTTTATTTTTTCATGTTAACTCTTTTAATTTTATTTTAATTAATTAATAATTAATATATGTTGATTGTAACTTGCAATTGAAATTGGCCAGTGTGATGGCGTACCCTTGGACTTAATGCATGGTCGGTCAATGGAAGGTGTGGCCATGTTGAACATACCCAGCATTTACGGTGGGTCCAATTTATGGGGGGACCCGTATATCACCAGGATTAAAAAGAGAAAGAAGGTTGGTGCTCTATAAGGTGTGCATGCTGCTTATTGTTTTGTGTCGAGTTGTGTTTGTTGCTTGGCGTTGTTTAATTATTGTTGTTGAGAGCCTCAACTAGTCATTTATAAATGTTGAATCAATTTGAATGTAGTAAATGTTTGTTGGTGGTCTGCGTTCGTAAAATATTGTCAAACATCTGTTGACTGGTGCATGCAGATACAAAGTACATCAACATCGTCAGACATTGATAGAGAATTCTCAAGTGGTAGTGTGTCGTCTGTGGACCTCTGTAGTACTACACAAGGTTTGCTTTATTGATTAATTGGTTGATTATTTGTTAATTGGCTGGTTGATTGGTTGGTTTATTGGTTGGCTGATTAGTTAGCTAGTTGGTTTGCTTGCTGGCTAGTTGGTTAGTTGTCTGACTGGCTAATTGGATTGGTTGATTGAGTACTAAATAAAATATTTGTTATGTTACTCAGCTAGCGTAAATTGGGAAAATACGAACGAGCATCACTTAGGTCTGTCATTTTAATTGTTTGCATTCAGATATGGGTGACAAATTGGTGGAATTGGTGGGACTGATAGACACGATACACATGGTGAAAGTGAAGGGTGGCATGCACTCAGGCAAAAGACTTGCTCAATGTTCCAACATCCTCATACAGTTCGTTGCACGCATCATCATTACTATTTTTGCACTTGTAATATAATGGATGTTGTTTGTTCGCATGTTCACCGGTTGATGACCTGTGCCTTTTGATGAGGTCTGTGCCTGCTGACTTTCCATCATCCGTCTTTCGAGTTGTTTGAAGTTAATTTTCTTATATCACATTTGGTAAATGTTCAAAGGCGTGTGTAATTTAAAAAAACTATAAGATAATTAGTTGATTGTGATAATCATCCTTGTTATAAATTTCCTACGAATTGAAGAACAACCAAGGAGTTTCCGATGCAGATTGACGGCGAGCCATGGATTCAACCTCCCTGCACCGTTTGTATTTGCATCTCTTTTCACATACATACGTTATTCTAATAAGACAAACATTTACGCACTCAAATATGAATAAACAAACACTCACACGCGCAGATACACACACACACGCGCTCAGATCACACACACGCACACTCAGATCACACACACGCACACTCAGATCACACACGCACACTCAGATCACACACGCTCACACGCCCAAGTTCGTACTGACGGGTGCATACATACAAACAAACGAACGAACATGTGAACAGATTAGCATAGTGCACGAGAACCAAGTACCCATGTTGATGGCAACAGCTGCAGACAGAAAGTCATCATTTTTTGGTCTATTTTCTTCCGCTAAATGATGAAGATCACTCGTTACCTAATTTAAGATTTATTTTAGATTCGTGTTTATCCTAAGTATTACTTTTTTTTACTTTTTAATTCATTCAAATTTTTGTAATTATGAAAAAATGAATTTTAAGGTTATTTATTTTTTATATAAAGTTTGTTGGCCCCAGGATTTAGTTCATGCTAAATATTCTTTAAATTAGTGTACACTGTTTTCCTGTAATTCATTGTGTTTCTTCTCGAATTTGAACATTTTTTTTATGTAAAATTAATTTACACTCGTAGACACAATAGTTTCAATTCATCTCAGCCCTACATCATCTATCATTACAATTTATTTTCATCGCAACCATTCAATCCGACCAGCCACCAGCAGTTTCAGAGCACTCACCTTTTTTATTTTATACAAACCTCACGTGTTGTAGCGTTCGCACGGATATTTTAAAATATTACATCCGTGCAGCTCTGACATTTGCAGAACTGCTTTCATGTTTTCATGCAAGCCTCTCTTTGAAGCAGCCATCACCGTACACGGGCTGTTCAACCTCCGTCTGCTGGTGCGTACGCTGACATAAGTGTCGTACGCACTTGTACATGGCGCTCGCTAGGCTTCATGCATATTGTACTCCTATGTGGATTTTATGCAGACGTAGATAGAATGCTTATGCCTAAGTATATCGTATAACTGTGCACCTATATGCGTGACGTGCGGTGCGTGTGTGGGTGCGTGTATGCTTCCTTCATTCACTTACTCGTGCATTCGGTTTCGTCACATGCACACTTTTGTGATTACGTAACTCATTGCCGAAACAATCAATATTAACATTATTATTATTATCCTCATATGTTTTGTCGGTCACACCATCTTTCGGTAAGGAAGGAAGATGTGATTATATCTAATGCGAATATCTCCACAGATAAGATGCTTCTCCAACTATTAAATCAAGTTGTTATTATTATCTTCATCTGCTGTGCAGCCGTGGAAACGTTTGATATTTTATTTCCATCATTTGCTTAATGAAAGTTCAATGATATTTTTTGAGATTAATATGGAGTTTTTAATAATAATTTCATGAATTCTTGCAAAAACTTGATGATAATTTCTCGTGTGTATGTGTGTGTGTGTATGATTGTGTATTTGTATGTATTTTAAAATACATACATATATATATATCATGGGTATCATTCATTATATCATCTTTATGCCATCTCTTACCGAAGTGCTGCTCAGATAGATTAATACATGTTTAATTTTTGTTTGTTTGTGTTTTTATTTAATTGAAGGAGGCAAGTTAAATAATTTTCATCCTTTATCATTCGATTGATTGATTGATTGATTGATTGATTGATTGATTGATTGATTGATTGATTGATTGATTGATTGATTGATTGATTGATTGATTGATCAATGTTGATCGGTTGGTAGGTTGACTGATTAAATATTTTTATTTAACGTGATAAAATTATAACTCAGCATTAGGCTTAAGAAAGTTTCAAAATAGATAACTAAATTAATCAATTTTATTTAAATTATTTTGTCTGGATGGGACTGAATGAGAACATTGTGACATTAATAAGGAGATCGAGATTGCGGTGATATGGACATGTGTTGAGAAGGGATGAAAGGGTCGGGATTAGGCGAGCGTTGGAGTTCGAGGTTGAAGAAGTGGTAGGAAGGGGTCGTCAGCGATTGGGATGGAGAGACCAGGTGGAGAAGGACAGAGTGAAAGCGGGGTTGCGTGATACTGAGGCGAGTGACAGATGTGGATGGCGTCGAGGGGTATTTCGGTTTCATCATAGGTAGCCAAACGGCAACCCCCGATCTCGGGGAAAATGTCGTCTAAACGTGTGTTGTTGTTGTTATTTTGTCTGCATCTTCATCAGTGACGGACTATCAATTATTATCTCGGTAAATTTTTAAAATCTTTCAAACTACAAGTGCTTTAATCTGGTTGTATCGTCTTGAAATTTTTTTTTTTTTTTTGAAAATTTTTTTTCAAAAAAAATTGAATTTAATTTTGTACTTATCATTCATTCATCTCATTCATTTTGTCATTCACTTGCGCGTTCGTTCATTACAATTCACATATAGAATAAGATTAATTTTCATTCATGTTCATCGAATTGTAATTTTCTGATGCTTCCACACGAACTGGAAAGACGTGCTTCGTGGTGATATTGCAACACACACTCACACACATACACATATATATATATATATATATATGTATATATATATATGTATATATATGATACGTATGTAATGAAAACTTTTCAGTATTCAACATTATTTATATTGAGGTAGTTCAATGTCCCGTGATTAATGCCAGTTATTATTAATAGATACTAATTGACAACAATTCAATGAATTATTTGCGGTGACATGTTAATTATCCAATGTATCTTCCTTGTTTTTAGGCGTCAATTTAATTTGTTTGTCACTTCACGATCCTGTCACGTCAGCAAGTCATCACCAATCACATCCTCATTAACAACATATTCACTGCATGCACACCAGCCGAACATGTGTACAGTTTCCCAAGAGCTAGGTTTTCATTGCAGATAAGTTTTTATGCAGTCAACGACATCAATCATCCTCCCTACCTTCGTTCACTTGCGTGCCAGCTGCAAGTAACAAACTATATATATATATATATATATATATATATATATATATATATTAGATTAAGACTGTCAGAAATACAATTATTGATGAAAATCGAAAATCACAGCATGTTTGGCGTTAGTTAACTTCCAATTTAACTTTTCGATTTTTCTAACGGTTGATCGTAAATAATTCTCAAGTTCAAGATTTTTGTTTATTTTATGCATGACGAACAGAAATCAATCATCCTCCCTACCTTCATTTACTTGCGTGCCAGCTGCAGTAAAAAGACATCCGATAATAAATATTCAACAACGGACAATTAGAATTCTACTACTAATAAATTTAGAAACAGAGGAATCATTGATAATGAAAACACATAAAAGTATTATATTAGAAGAAGTTGAAGATTGTAAAACTAATTAGCATTAAGTATTCACTTTGAACAAACAAGGAATCAACAAAGTAGAGTAAAGAACAAAGTATATATGTACATATATTCGAGCATCTGGTACCTACACAAAGTATCAATTTGAACACCGAAGATGGTATAAAAATACCGAAAAAAGCTTTTCTGTTCTATCATACATAAAATAAACTCATGCATAAAATAAACAAAAATTTTAGTTTTGAACTCATGAAACTTGAGAATGATTTACGATCAACCGTTAGAAATGTCGAAAGGTTAAACAGGAATTTAACGCCAAACATGCTGTGATTTTTATCAATAATTGCATTTCTGACAGTCTTAATCCTATATATATATATATATATATATATATATATATATATATAAATGTATAATATTATATATATAAATATATTATAATTATTATTCAATTTGTTTAAATCGTTGCTGTTCATGGTGAGATTAGATTTTTCTCAACATCAGCGCTTTTATAAGGATATTCCAAAGTTTTGTTTGTGCTTTTATTTTCCTGTCCATTTGTTATACTTGGTACTGTCCGTTTATTATATATTTGTTCTGTTCATTCTCTTTGCTTGTAAAGTCTTTCAATTTTAACTAGAGTATTTTAGCTTCTAACTCACGGTAGATTTTATCAAATATCAAGTATTTTAGCTTCTAACTCACGGGAAAGATGCAACATTTGTTGTTGACTTTCTTGCTCGGGAATTAAATTGAAAGACTTTACAAGCCAAGAGAATGAACAGAACAAAGGTATAATAAACAGACAGGACCAAGGTGTGATAAATGGACAGGACAAAGAATAAAAACACTTTGCACACAGAATTGTAAAACCTTTAAATATCCCTATTTAAGCGCTGATGATAAGTAAAATCGAAAAAGGACTTCATCATGAACACCAACGATTTTTTTATTAATTTTGATAAATTGGATAATAATTATAAAATTACTGTTAGAAATATTGAAAAGCTCAACTGTAAATTTTCAAAAGCTAAAAATTTGATAGATTTTATTGCATACTGCAAATATTGCATCAATTATGGTTTTATTCCAGTCTATATATACATACACAGACACACACACATATATATATATATATATATATATATATATATATATATATATATATATATATATATATATATATTGGATTAATACTAATTATATATGTATTATTATTATTACAACTTATGTAGCGCCAATTAAAATGTAAAATTTATCAAAAGCGCTCTCAAAATGCAAAAACAAAAACAATGTTAGGATGAAAACAAATAAGTCTTTAACAGCCTTCTAAATGTCAACAAATTCAGACCAGGATCCCTTAAATGGCTTGGGAGATTGTTCCATATCCTAGGAGCCAAAGCAGCAAAATTTCTAGATCCTATTCTTAACTGGCTTGTTTGTACAGCCAGGTAATTTGACTCATCAGATTGCAAATTGAAATAATGAGGTGCCCTTGGTGCCCTTCGTGTTGTTTTGTCTATCAAATATCTAGGCGCACAATTATTGATGCATTTAAAAATTAATACACAAGTTTTGAACAGAACACGATTTTTGATAGACAACCAATGTAGTTGCTTTAAAATTGGTGAAACATGGTCGTATTTAAAGGCGCCAGACACAACTCTAGCCGCACGATTTTGAATTGACTGTAACATCCCAAATGATTTTTCTGGTAAGCCGTTGAACAAACTGTTACAATAATCCAAACGCGAATGGATGAATGCATGCATTAACATCATAAGAGTATATATATATATATACACACACAACCGACTACACTTTTGTACATATTAGTAACTTTTCTGTTTGTAACTTAACATATTGGTAACTTTTAACTAATATTGTAGTTTTACCCATTTTTATAAATATATAAATTAATATATTTATATATTTAATTATTATTTTCTGTCTTTTTATTCATATTTTTATTTGTTTATTCATTTAGTTGTTTATTCATTTAGTTGTTTATTCATTTAGTTGTTTATTCATTTAGTTGTTTATTCATTTAGTTGTTTATTCATTTAGTTGTTTATTCATTTAGTTGTTTATTCATTTAGTTGTTTATTTATTTATTTGTTAAATTATTTATTGCACAGAATATTGTAGAACAGTTGATCTGTTCATCGCTTTTTTTATATTTATAATTTTTTCGAAGACCTCGCTTCGATGTAACTTTTCTTTCATATTCGTGTTCATTTCAATGATATTAATCACGATAAAAATATATTTACCAGTAATCACTGTGGCGTTAATATCACAACTAAACTTACTAACATACTACTACTAATAATAATGATAATAATAAAATAATGATGATATTGTTGTACAACTTTGTCACACAAGAACTTGATACTCATCACTGAACGCTGGCGATCGCTTGTACGTTTCGTACGACACATTCACGAAATTAAATTACATTTCGTATTAACTGCAGAGCTTTGTACCTTAAAAGCTAATAAACCCATTTTATTGGCAATAATATATATATATATATATATATATATATATATATATATATATATATGTTTAAATTTTGTCATTGTTGTTTCAATCATGATCGTACAACAATGTTATAATTTTGCTATTTGGATGCTTTTTAATTAATAATTGCGTCTGTTATCGTTTTCTAGTGTTTTGTCAAAATTATTTTTGCGTTGTTTTTTTTTAATTTATTAATTTAATTTGTTTTTTTTGTTTCTTTATTCTTGATGATGATACCAAAAATTTGATGAATTAGCGGCTAAATCAACGTGAATTTTTTGAAACATCAGTAAAAAATTTGATCAGCGGTTTCTTATACAAACAAAACTTTATTGGCTTGTTTTTGCATTAATTCGCAGCACTTGCCGAATAATGTACTAATTTGTTGAAAGTTTTTTATTTTTAGGTTCGTGTGTTTTGTAACAATTCGTCATTACTCATTGTTTAGTGCCGCGTGAATTGTAATGATATTGTAAATGGGTACATTCAATTTCATTTCACTTCCTTTTGATTGACGCACAGTTATTGTTGAATTTCTTTGCGGTGTATGTACCTACCTTCAACTTCTACATCTTGATTTCATTTCGATTTCGCATTATGGAACTTTGTTAGCAATGTTATCATTAACTACGTAGACCGTTAGGTTAGTTAGAGAAACTTGCTGCAGGATTAAGTTTAGAAATAAATTCGATGAATTGAATGTGGAGGTTTGGGCAAGAAAGGATAGTTATGAACTTCTCACGCGGTCCTGGTGCATGCAGGTTACCAAATGAAGTCTTAACGAGTAACTGTAAAATTTGAACCGTAAGAAAATTAATAACCCAGTTGTAATCAACTTCAAATTGGTTTTATAACACGTCTGGTTTTGAATCCTCACCAATTGTTTACACCACCAATTAGGTCGGGTTTTGGGGTGGTTTATGATGACGAGCAGTTTATTTTAACGTGTTCAGTGGCTTTTAAAATGCTGGAGTGTTTTGAAATGTGTTATTCTGGCTTTATATAAACTAGAAAGGATTTGAATTAACCAATGAAACGTTGGACTGAAAGGTAAATTGCGATCTTCCATTTAGAAACTGGATGTGTCGACGGATGTTATTCTTATATAACAAACAAGCATGTTCGATGACGTAGAGTTGATGCTTAGTAGTAAAAAATCTTTTACGGTGTTGTGTAATTATATTGAATAAATTAACTTGTGAAGAGTCGAGTCTATAAAATGTTTACTGTTGTCTTTCATCAAAGGTCTACACGTATACATAAAATTAATACAACAAATGTATCCGAAAATTAAATAAAAAAAAACAGTACAATTTCATTTAACAGATTATTAAAATAAATTTTTACTACCTAACAAGCGCTCATCGAAGGCTCTACATTATTAATTCCTTTTTTCGATTTCTGTTGTGTTTGTCTTAAATTTTAACACATTGCTATTGTATAGTATTTTTATTATTATTATAAATGCATGAATATTATAAATAATAATGAATAATAATATTTTTATTTCACCATCTTCTCCCCATTATAACAGGTTCACAACTTCCAATAACCTGACTATAAATTTATTTATATATATATATATATATATATATATATATATATATATATATATATATATACATACATACATGCAAATAAACCTACATGTATATACAAATAAACCTACATAGAACTATATAAACATACATGTTCTGTACATAATAAGAAAATTATTTGCATTTGCTATTTTGGATGTATGTATTTTATCTAAGATGGATGCCAATAATATATCAACTTGTTTTGCGATTAAAAAGTGTTCATGTATTAGTAGTTGTAATTATTTTTGAAATCTAGGTCGTTTATCTTGTATATATAAATATATATATAATATATATATATTTGTGTGTTTGAGTGTGTACATTTTATTTATTAGCAGAGTACAACATCATTCGATAAGTTAATACCTTTTAACCGTGATAGATTGCAAAATGTTTGTTGTTCTTCAATTTTACCTTGTGATCACGTTATTCAATGTGCATTTCTATCCATTTAAACACACGTTCATATTTTTCATGCACACTCACCTGTAAAAATTGAAACATATATTTGTTATTGATATTTCAAGTTCATTAATGCATTTTATGTACGTGTGTATTATAAAATCTTTCCAATACTCAGTTTCTTTTAGTTTGTAACACTCAAAATCACTTGACTCTTAAACACAGACATATATAACATGCACATGCACACACACTGCCCATGGGAGCAGGTAGGTTCACATTAACGTATTTCTTCATAATAAAAAGAAGATAATATAAAAACATAAAGAGAGCATTATGTGATTTTTGGAAACGACTTTAACCTACCGCATGCAGTGAAAGGCATTGTAAAACACTCTATAATTCTTAGATAGCTAGAAATGTTTGACAAACTTTTCATGACAATTGCAAAATGTAATTTTTTCACGTAAGATAATAAATAAATAAATGATAGAATAGATTATTTTGAAGTACAGAGAGTGACTACGTGATTGCTAGCGATGATTAATTGTTGTTATTCCCACTTGTTATCCACCTCGTTTCAATCGGATGCCTTGATTATTTTCTAATTTTAATTACCGTCAATTGTTATCATTATAAACATTTTTGTTTAAAAAATTTGTTCCAATCAGGTGATTTTAGGTATAATGATATTTGATTAATTGATTCGAATATTAGTGATAGTTTAGACTTATTTTATACAATATAAAAATCACTGCATTTTGGTGTTATTTGCATTGATATATATATATCTATGGTTGTTTGACGTTTTTCTATTTTTCGAACGATGTGTGCATTAGATGTGAAATCATTATTAATTATTATTATCATATAAAAAATTCAACTGAAATTGAACACCTTTGAATATCTCTAAAATGAATTTGGACGGACGACATGGAAATTCGCACTTATTAGACTTCCGAATCCGGGTCTGACTATTTAGATAAATAAAATAAACATCTTTCTTAACAACAAAGAACAATATCAAACTCAAACCTCTTTTGGAAATTAAAAGTTGTCACATGGTTTGTTCATCTCTCTGCATAATCTTACCGAGATACATAGCTAGGTACATATACAAAAGCGAACAATAAGAAGTCACCAAATGGAACGTTACATTTATAATTTATTTGACAGAAAAAATTGTTAGTACTAACACCATTGTAACAAAGGTTACTTCAAATTGAAGATATCAGAATATTCATTCATCGACCAAATCATG
>NW_008704501.1:1251125-1296088 GCF_000326865.2 Helobdella robusta | reverse complement strand
AAAACAACAATCATTATAATTATAACAACAACAATTACGACAACAGCAATAATTATAACAATGTTATCACCAACAATATTGATGATGTAAACAACAATCATACCAATAGTGACAACTTTAACAACAACATCAACAACAACATCAACAATAACAACAGTGCCAACACTGTAGATACCAATGCTACAACCCACAGCGCAAACATCAGTTGCAATTGGAACATCATCAATAGTGACAACCCTAACAACAACATCAACAACAACAGCATCAACAATAACAACAACAACAGTGCCAACACTGTAGATACCAACGCCACAACCCACAGCGCAAATATCACTTGCAAATGGAACATCATCACAAGAAGCAAGAAGAACCACAGCGATGATAATGATAATAATAACGTTAATAATAATAATAATAATAACGTTTTTAAATATTGTCAAAATAATATTAATAATATGTAGTTAATTAAATAAATTAATTCGCGCTTCTCGGCTGAGCGTTGATATTTACCTTAACAACCATAATATAAACAATCTTGCCGTTAAAATTTTAAAAATCGCGTTTTATATTGTTTATAGTTATTAAATTTATTTTATTGGTTTTCTGTTTTAATTAAATAATTTATATAAATTCATAATTACTTGTTCCTTTATATCAAATATCTTACATACCTTATATATAATGCACTGAAGATGAGTTATTTATAACTCGAAATAGCTATTTGCAAATTTATTTAATAAAATTTTTTTTAAAAACAATAAAATGTCTAATTTCTCTGAAATTAATAAATTAAAAAGAAATATAAAAAAGTTGAACAATGTTGAAAGTAGTGTTGAATTTTTTAAATATATATATATATATATATATATATATTTACAATATTCTATAAATTCTACCGAATGTTCATTCAGAATCGAAATATGGCCTTATTTGCAGCATGAATTCGAAAAATAAGTTTATTTTGAATTTTAATAAACTAAACGTTCACCAAAAAACTTTATTGAGAAAAATCGAAAAAACGAACTACAAACATATTAACGCCAAACAGTCGGTAGAATTTATAGAATATTGTAAAAATTATGGTCTATTACCAACATATATATATATATATATATATATATATATATATATATATATATATTGGTTCATGTTTTTACAGAATATATATATATATATATATATATATATATATATATATATATAAGTGATTGGTTGTCCTTGTTAAGTTCTCACTATTTCATCTATTAACATTTTCACCGTTGTTACTTGTCACTTTTACTTCTAATAAATATTTTGTACATATGCTTTCATTTAAAAATTTCATCGTATTTTGAAAAGTGAGTGAAATAAATTATGTATCTATAACCAATGTGTCGTTTTTTTGTATGGTTGTACTTGTTTCATTTCTATAAATGGATTGGATGCGATTGGTCCTTATATATAGTTTATTTGTTTTTTGCGTGTTTATAGTGTATGAGTAGTTTATATTATTATTATTGCTGTTTTGTTGTTAATCATTATTAATATTACTGTTGTTTCTTTAAAATGCTTAAGTTTACGAAATTTCGCTCGAGAGATACCACGTGTATGCGCGTGTGTGTCAGTATAGTAACATTAAATAAAGACTGTTATATCATAGTATATACAAGCAGTACTAGTTAATAAATTCCCAGCCAATGCTCACTTTGATAGGCGAGTATTGAAAAAGCGAACTTGCATTACAAGTGATTATCCCACCTTATGTTGCCAAACTTCCAATAACCTGATCCGAAAAAAAATTTCTAGCATTTACGTTCGATGTATCTTAAATTTAACCTTCCAGGTTTGAATTAATATATTTTAATAAATCTGGACACTCTTACCATCTCTTCTATTATTCTACCTGATTCTAAAACTTGATGTTTCTCATAATTTTTGTAGTCTAGGCTTTCTTTATCTTTGCTCTTTCTTCTCAGATTAAAAGTATTGCTGAAAGTTTTTACATCTAAGAAGCATAAAAAATCTGCCTTTTCTTAGCGATTCTACTCTTCTCTTACTTGTTTTTTTCATTAATTTTTTCTAGGATTGATTATTGTAACTCGCTCTGCAATGATCTTTCTGATTCTACACTCTATCCTTCTAACTTCTGCTGCTCGTCTAGTTGCTCGTGCCCCTATCTTTTCTTATATATCTCCATATCTTGTTCTTTTGCACTGGTTACCTATAAAATATAGAATAATTTTTTAAATTTGCACATTTATGTACAAGTTTTCATCCAAATAATTTCCTAAGTAATTATCAGATATTTTAATTGAACCTAAACGCCCCGGTTTACGGTTGTCTTTTCGTTCTTAACTCGTTTTAAACACTCTTTTGCTAAATATGCGTTTGCTTTTTCTGCCCATTTTCTCTGGAACTCATTACCTCCTTTCCTAACTTCTTTTCTCTCACTTACGAAGTTCAGAGCGTATCTCAAGAACCATCTATTTGTAAAATTCACTGAGGAGCGCTGTTAAATATCGCGGAAATAGCGCTTTACAAACTGATTAGGGGTATTTGAAGATCACCAACGATTATCGTTAATTCTTCTCTTTTTCGATTGTCAAAGATTAGGATTATCATCAATGTTTACAGAAATAAAGTCTTTATCATTTATGCGATACTAAAACATTCAAAACTTATGAACAACAGAAGTCGAAGACCTGCTCCAAGCAAAATTATTTTTAAAGTTTTTATAAACCCGATAATTGAAACCGAAACTCTTTTGCAAACATGATTGTGAAAAGACTCATTCTACAACAAAAAATTTTTGCGTTTGAGCGTACGCATTTAACACCATAGAGCGGATCCCCGAATTATGCTAAAAAGGTTAGTATTTAACAATCAGAAAAGTAAACTCAATAAATGGTGTTACAAATTTTTTAACGACTTCCCCATACGGGATATTGTCTTCTCTTACAGACACATCTTTGAGGTGGATTCTGAATAACCGTTCTGGACGCCATTTAGCGCTTCTTTTCGACCACTCTGCCACAGATCAGTTGCTTTAACTAACTAATAGTACTTATGTGAACGGAAGGGTCATTGTCGAAAGGTGATGGATACGGCAAAAAGATCTCCGCATATCACATGCTCCATTTCAGCGTGCTATGCATCGTTTAGAGCGTATTCATATACGCTGCTTCTGTGTTGTTGATTCCTCTGAACCTAGGAAGGGTGTTAGAGACCCTTACACTTTTTTAAGACCTAAGTAGAAAATAGATGGGAGAAATTTATTCAAATAATAAAAAATTATATCTACATAAAAAATTTTATTTACGGCAAAAAATTTTCATAATCGACTGCGTTATGAATAAGCTCAAATATGTGATTCAAAATGAAATAAAAAATAAACGAATAATGATCCAAACCGGAAGTGCTAAAGAGAATTAGGAGCACAATAATAATCATACGTCGTGTAAGAAATTATTTGGTTAAGCAGGAAAGAAATAAATTAATAGTAAAAAAAGTGTATATTGACATTTACTTTACATTTACAATGTAAACAATTAAGATGTTTTAAAAATGGTTAAAAATTATCTTGGGTCGTATTGAAATTCGAAAAAAAAATTCCAACACAAAAAATTCATAAAAAAATAAAACAATCAAAAAAATAAAATAATCATGCGCCAAAAAGTAAAAAGTCAGTGACTGAAAAGGAACGTTGTCCACATACATGCAAACACACGCACACACGCGCACGCATACACACACAACCACATACAAAGCTACATGCAAGAAGCGTGTTTGGCATCATAGAAGACGATGAATGCGTAGGTCAGTGGTGGTAAAGTGAATGTTTGATCGGAAGATTGGTGCAAGGGATTCAAGCCAGGCATCTCCCTGTCAGACACCATCATCATTCTTCTGCCGTTCAACTTACAATATCTAAAATAATAGTGATAAAATCAACAGTTATAAGATAATTATTGTTATTTTTATTAATGATTAGCCTTTTCATTCGTCATTTCAAACATTATTTCAACACCAATTTCATTATTACAAGCGCAACTAAAAACTTAATAAATTATTCACTTCGATAAAATGGGAAGATCCTTATGTGAATATTTTTCTTCTTCTTTCTTTTTATTCTCTTTATAATCATTATCAGGCTCCATTAGGTAAACATGTCTATCGAGATTTTTAAATATTCCAACAAATTTGACATCAACAGATTTGGTAGGGTGCAAATTGAGACCATACAATGTAACACTTCCAGCGCCATACATTGAACTGAAATCATAATAAAATGACATTAATTTAGAACGTAAGAATGGGAAATGAACAAAATGAAACAAGAAACAAATTTAAAATAATGCACCTATATTGTGTACAGTGAGCATACATCCTGAATGTCGGCAGAGAA
Organism: Helobdella robusta; assembly: GCF_000326865.2. Lineage (NCBI taxonomy): Eukaryota > Metazoa > Annelida > Clitellata > Rhynchobdellida > Glossiphoniidae > Helobdella > Helobdella robusta. Next base: position 1,291,704 of record NW_008704501.1, on the reverse strand, counting down.
CTACTTGCATTATTCAACTTAAATGCACCAAGCCTATGTATCGTATCTGCATTCTTGAAAGTGTTATAAGCACTTTTCTTCACATCATTATCAATATCACCGTTATCATTCATCGTATTATTCTTCTTATTATTATTATAGTTGTTGTTGTTATCTTGTTTGTTGACATTGTCAGAATGTCTAGCACAGTTGTATGGAACGTATGGATCCTTCTCAGCAGCCACAGTCTTGTAAGTTGTGACATCATCTGGACGATTTTTTGCATCATTTTTAAATGAATGAACAAAGTTGACGTCGTCGTTATGATAAGCACGGATACTGCAGGAGAGTTTCAATAAAAGCACAAATGACCCGACCAACTTTTTGTGAAGCCATGATAACCAATAATCCTAAAAAAATATTTGTTGTACAATTTTTGAACTGTTAACACGTTCTAACAAAGTAATGTTGGTTTTGTTACTAATAATAATTATTAAAACAAAAAACGGTAATATTAAATTAGTGAGCATCATCAACCTATGCCAATACATTCACTGAATAAAAAACTATTGTTGCTCGTGTTATGAAAAACTATTACTTTGTAACAAAAATTATTATCAGATTATTTTGTAACAAAAATTATTTTCAGGTAAGAAACCGGATTGGGATTCATATCCAGATCAAGCAATGAGTAATAATATCCATACAATGTCTGTCTCATCACCGCTTTTACTCCCATTAAAGCACTCAGGCCTAACTTGTCCAGCCATCTGAAACACAAAACTCAATCAAATGAAAATTTGAAATCAATGGTTTGAAGTTTTCTACATTGTAAGATGTGATCATTAGATCACTAGTTTGAATCTTGTTAAAAGTTATTGTAACCTACATAACTCATATTAAATTCAATATATAGCTGGAATCAGCAAAATATGTAAAAATAAAATTTTATTCATTAGATATGAATTAAAAATTGTACATTGACATGGAGAAACAGAATGAACAACATACAAGAAAGCAGAAACAAATCTGTCGGAAACATTGGGAGTTCCTGAGTGCCACGCATCACTTGTCTCTCCAATCCAGATATGTGTTGCCGGATAATTGCTTCTTGAGACTGCCTGTTTCACATTGTTGATGCTTTCTGCCAGGTTGGCAAAATTTTGAGGATTCAAATAATCTTTGTATGTAGCAACGTCGCCTCGGAAGTAATAGCTGCAAAGTCAGATTGGATGGATTTAAAAAATTAACAGTAATCAGAATTAACTTCAACAAAAATTTTAAAAATTATGCTGAAGAAAAACAAATTGAGACATTACTGATGAAATGTGACAGCTCTCAGGTTTCCCGCCATTTTGTTAACAACGCTATATGATGAGTAAAAAATGTACATAATTATTTTTATTTTAAATGTTGATGATATTTGTATATTAAGAACCTTGTAATGTACTGAAGTTCTAAGCCATTCATAGACACAACATCAGGTCCAACTATGAAACTTTTCTTGTACATTCCCTTGCTCTGATAATAGCTCAACAGCTTCTGCAATATGGCAAAATCTTCACCAAGTCTTTCTGGAGTTATCAAATCAGGCAACAAGCAGTCTGGTTCTTTTGTCGATAAACAAAAAAAATAGTTTTATACATATTATAAATAATAATGTCACTTCAAAAGATTAGTAAAAAAAACTTTGAAGTGAAAAAATACCATTTCCAAGTTCGAAGAGAAGATCAGTTCCATTTAAGAATTGTGCAGCAAAGTTCAAAAACTGGATAGCATTTGAGGGGTCCCAATTGTAACCAAATCGAACTTGAACATTAAAATCAAACAGCAACTTGGTATTTGTTGATGATGTCAGTTGCAACAGATTAATAACATCTTGTTCTGCGGTACATCATTCGTATTTATAAAATAACGTCAGTGAAGAAGACAGGTATGTTAAACAAAAAACGAGTGTTCTTACTGGTGATAACATAAGGTTTCGGTTGAATCCCACTGGCATCCACAGTCTCAACTGGAAGGTCAAAAAATGAATAATCAGCTGGACTGCCACCTATTCTCAATATTGACGGAAACAAACCATCTATTAGGGTGTGCAGTTTCACAGATCTGTAATATATAAATGAGTGTGTGTGTGTGTGTATGTGTGTAAATATAGCTAGTTACATAGTTGTCCAGTGCTCACCATGACAACGTCATTTTTTTAAAAATTAACAGTATCTGGTCCAGTATTCTGTGATGTGTTTCAACTAATTCTAATGCTAATTATGCTAATGCTAATAACATGGCAATCATATACTACAATACATAAACTACATTATTTTTTTATATAATTCACTTTCATAATTTTCATAATATATATTCTATTTTATGTTTTATTTCTCATTATTTTCCAGCGACCGTAAAATTTCTTCTGAACTTCAGTCACCCTGCTTGTCATTGTCATGAGTATGGCAATCATATATATATATGACATGTTTTGTGAATGACTATCAATTTTAAATTTTGATGATGAACTTTATCATTAGCAATCGATCATTTCATAATCGTAATCATAATTATTAAAAAACAATTGAAAAAGGACAAAACCTGAAATCGAATTTCTCCCAGTGTTCATCAGGGTTGAACATTTGAGAATCAATGCAGTAACTTATAAAAAAGTCTTCCACCTTGTTCACTATCTTGTCAGAATCCAATTCAATTTTACATACATCACCGTCATTCGCGAAAATAATAACAGAGCAAAATGATAATAAAATTAAATTAAAATAAAAGATTGACATTTTCTACTTCCGTTCCGACTCTCTAAAGCCTAGAGTTCATAGTTAAGGAGGGTTCCCCGGTTTAGCACTTTCAAATCTTGATAAAAAAAATATACTTGAATGACGAAGCCAATCAAAATTCAGTCCACACACACTGATTTAATCCAATCGCAACAGCCATGCTGATCATCTTATTTATTTTTATATCACCACAAGCTGACAGATTTAATTGAAACTAAATGCTTTTAGCCCTGGGAATTCCCAAGTAGCAGCAAAACAAACATATGATTGATGCATACATTAATATAATATATCTATATTTCTGTGTGTGTATGTGTGTGTGTGTGAGTTTCTACGAGTGATTGATAATCCCCCATAAACCATAATCGACGATGTTAGCTGAGCACAACTTTATTATTGACCCACCATTTCTATTAATAAAATAAAAACTATAATATTACATCAATAATAGTAAAAATAATATTAACAACAACAACAATAATAATAAGTTAATGACCCTTCATCCTTCATTCAGCATCTGTGCACATGAAATAAAAAATTGAAATGAGTCGTATAATAATTATACAAATACGGGATGTTCTTATTATAATTTTAGTGTTAAAAAACTTTAAATTTTAGCGTTGGATCGATTTGGAGATTTTTTATGAGGCTTTTTCTCAGTTTTAAACTCTGATTCTGAATCGTGATCGAGACTTTCTTGTTCTTTATAAATGGATCCAACTTGGTGAAAAGTGAATTGTCCTGGTGCGTTGTTCATTATGCTTTGTCTATCCAGGTCATCATGAATCTGAATTAATCTTTGCAGTTTTATTGATTTTTCTAGCTTGTTAATGACTCCAATTTTGATGAACATTGCCCTCAAAGCTACAGCCTGTTAACAGTTAGAAATAATTTTAAATTAAGTCGATAATAAAAGCTGGAGGCTGCAGGATATAATTATAATAAAATAGCTATGAATAGCTGTTTTTCATAACTATAAAGCATATAAACAACTTTTAGATAATATAGAATTTTTCCCAAACTAATTCTATATAACGAAATTTCTATATAACGAATTTTTCTCCTGGAGCCATCAAATTCTTTATACGGAGGTCCGACTGTAATTGAACCTGACCTGTACTAAACCCATAACTGTCTTAATTTTGGGATAAAATTTGTCATATTTACCATCGTTGACGGTAAGATTGCAGTTCAGAAATTTAGGCTTTTGCTTATGGTATCGGTTTTAACAGTATACCTCAGAGTTTCAAGGCCGCTGAGTCTACCCAAAAACTAGCGATGATCGCAGTTTATGACGAAAAATATGATATGATTGTCAAAAATAATCGTTATTTATAAATTAATAGATAACAATAAATATACAGTGTTACTAGCTAATAATGATCGATTGACTCAATAATAAAATTACACATACTTTACACATTATAAATATATTATTTGTATCTTAAAACTGAATATTTATAAGAAATTATAAAAAAACTTATAAGAAATAATAGGAAGTTTTACGGAAAATTTATAAATAAACAGTAAGGTTTTGTGGGAAATGATAATAAATATGGAAAAGTCAGTAAACCTGAAGTTGCTTTGGCCTAAATTTAGGAAAGCAATTTTTCTGTTACAGAGTGAAGAATAGATGGCATGTATATTACAGAGTTAGTAAGAAGTGAATACCTAACCCTGATCAACCAATTCTTATCTTTCAATGAGTATAATCAATAATAAAAAATATGAGAGCCCAAACTCACCCACCATATCAACACAAAATGAACTGCACGAATCTTCTTCGCTCGAACTCATGCAGATCAACTGGTGATAATCTTGAATTTTTGTGATTAACGCTAATATATTTAGAATTAGATATGCATAATTACTGGTTCACAATTATAAGTACTGTTGAAAATGTTGAAAATACAATAAAAAACACAAAATGTTTATTGAACATTTTATTCAATGGAAATTATTTCTGAAGAAATATTACTACAAATTAACGGAGAAAAATCTGTAAAATAATACAAATGATGAAAATTCGATAGACAACAAACCTTTAAACTTGAAGGCACTTTTCCACAAATCAGTAACAGTGCTTGAGTCATCGAACTTCAAAATGATGCCCGATGAAGAGAATGATGGGTCAGGAGTTTCGTGAATCAATATTGAAGGCACACTGAATGCATCCTGACCAAATATGAAAGTACAGCTGGATAACTCACCGCAAAGTTTGGTCCACTCTTCTTTGTTCTCAAAACCAAAACATATGATATATTAATAATATTAAAGTGGTATACGAAACGGTTTTGATAAACAAATTGCGTTTCACTGAAAACTGAACTGACATAAATTCTACATATTTTATTTAAGAATGATCAAATATCAATTACTTTTTTATGAAATGGATCAATTATGCAAATTATTGACGGATATTGATTTTTCAGTTTTAACCAAAATTTTCGAAGATCTTTCGGAGATTTGGAGATTCCAGGATATATTTCATACATATCACTATCCTTGTAATTGCAAAGTTTTTAAACCAATAAAATTTCTGTTGACGAAGAAAAATTGCAAAAAAATACTTCTTGAAAGTAATCTTGAGCAGAGCAATTCAGTCCCAAATAAAAGTCTTCATTTGGTGTGTAACCAGCTCTCGTTAATATTTCTTTTATATTATCTAGCGTGCTTTCAAGTTTTTCTCCTGCTACCACTTTTCCAGTTTGTGCAGCTGCCCCTCGCGATTCCTTACCAACAACTTTTGTATTTATTTCCTGTTGATTGTTTCAACAACGTAACAACAAATGTGATGTAAACCGTGGTTAGTTATATAATAAAATCACAAAAAGTAAAAAACTGACAGCGAGTGGCTGTGGTAGGTTTTCATTTTGATGTAATGATATTATTTTCGTCAGCGCAACAGCTACCTACAATTTTATAATAATTGCTTATTTAAAGCAATATTAAATATAATGAACACAAATGCCAAGCAAAAACTTTGTGTAGAGGCATATTAGGTGATGGTATGATCAAAACTTCTTTAATACAACTTAACAGTCCAGAACTTGTTACACTTATCATAGGTGTAGGTATTGTGAAAGGTGACGTAATCTGCAAAATTAAAAACAAAAAATTCTTTTTTAGAGTCATTAAATAACAAATGAAAAACAGTGAAAAACAAATTGGAATTACATTTTAAATGTTCAAATGGTCAAAAGCAGGGGCGTCATTTCAGATATGAAATGGCGGGAGGAGCTATTTATCATCGTCTCAGGTATGATATGAATGATGTAGGAGGAAACGTAGCGGATCAAAAATTTTGAAATGACTTTTTTTGCTAATCCGTCTATTTTTGTTTATTGTCTTTTATACAGAATCCTTCAATATTAACTAAATATTTCATTTTTTATTAGGTGAAATTATTACATAAAAAAATATTACAATTAATTATAAATTGAACAATTATGATTCTTTGGCTGGCTTCCCTTGCGTAAAGACCGCCCCTGGTCAAATATGGTTAAAGCGATTTTGCATTACTGACCCCGATATTATAAAAATCAGAAAGGTATTTGAACAAAGGAGCTTCCTGTAGAAACGATGATGCATAGCACAATGATTGAGAAACAGCAGACTTGCACGTCAATCCAGGCATAATAGTTTCCAAGAAAGATGTATCTTTTTCTTTTGGTTTGACAACAGGATCTACATTTGTTGCACTTTTCTTTTTTCCTGTATTTCCTCTGTAATAAACATTCCAGAAGTTTTTAAATAACAGTATCTAATAATGTAAACAATTTATTTATTAATTCTTTTGTTTTTCAAACGTTTTATTTGCTGCTACTATGAAATGGATGACAAGAGAAAGCGGTGCTTCTTCTAGTGAAACCATACAAAAGAACAGTTTCTTAATTATCTTATTTGTCTCGCATTTCAGACAAAAAATATTTTTTACAGTTAATTTTGCAGAAAAAAAATATTTGGTTAACAATCAATAATAAAAGGACGAATCATGTTTTTAAATGTGAAATATTCAAAATAATTGACTTTTAAAAATTTCTATTTCATATTTAAGGTTTCTACATTTTTTCCGGAGATTTAAAAAGAATATTAAAGAGACATATGGCATCATGAATATCCTTAAAATTATAACTAAGGATACGAAATACATGCGTAATACCGGTAAAGTTGAGCTGAATTATGAAGCCCAACAGAGAAAATAGAAAAGAACTCCAAAATAAAAATTATAATGGCTCAGGGAGATGTTTAAAAATGAGTTAAATATTGATAGTGTAAAATCAAACAAAATTGTCTCAAGAAAGAAAGCAATGGACGTGACACATGACAAGAATGCATGAAAAAAAAGAGCACCAAAAAATGTAAAAAATTTTAACGAATCAATGACAGAAAGAGAATAAAGCAAAAACAGATAAAAAAGACTGCTTAGATAAAAAAGACTGCTTGGAAAAAGCAGACCTTTCTTTCTTTTCATGGAAAAATAATCTAGGAAGTTGCCAGAAATGATGAAGATAACCATTGTCGTAGTCTGCCTTGGTTGCCAATGGGACAGTGGGTGGTGTTCAAAATTAAAATGTTGGTATTCAAATGTCCTTTTAGTAAAATACTGGTAAAATAATAAATTTGGTAAAATAATTTTGATGAGTTCTGCAGATGAGTTAATGTTGTACCGTCAAGATCCTAACAGATCGGCAGCAAATAGAAATGGGGGTGGTTCCTTAAGCCACGACAGTCTGGAATTTGTTGCAATGTAGCTACGTGAAATTATTTTGACGGATGTATTTTGGAAAAAACTGAAAACTGAAAATGTTTGCGTAAGCCTTCTCGAGAAGGCTTACGCAACATCCTCCGAGAACTGCTAAGATGTTCTAATAATAATAATTATAATAATAATAATTTAAACGAGAACATATAAAAATATTCGATAAACAAACGATTGCGTAAAACTAAACTTCAACTGCACACGAATCTTTATTATTGAAAATTTTCACCTCATTTTATTCTTTAAAGAATAAAATGAGGTGCAAATTATTTATGATTGTTATAATTCGATTGCCAATAAGTAATTTTTTAAAAAAGTTTTGTAATAGTCTATAAATAAATTTAATAAAAAAAATAAAACTTTGAAAAATAAATTATTTACTTTGGATCATTTTTTTTACTTTTTGTGACACCAGTCTTTTTACTTGTAATACTTTCTGTATCTGATGTCGCTTCGTTATCTTTTTCCTCTTGTTGAATGACTTTTTCAGTTTTTTTAGCATCGAAATATTCTACTTCAAGTTTGTAAAATATTTCCCTTTAATGAATAAAATTTCATTTGAAAAATTGAAACTATCTTAACAAAAACCTCCATATTGCCTTACTTCAATTCATCATCAAATGCCAACTGATCATATGGACAACAGTTGAAAAACTTTTTGGACAGCACCTCATTAATGATCATAATTGATTGTTCTGTGTTGTGTAATGCCTTGTCTGTGTCAGCAACAAAATTATAGGAGTTTGGAGAAGAAAGAGTTGATACATGCTGCAAATTTATTTGTTAATGTTCACAAGTGAAACATTGTACAAAAACAATTATTTTACACATATACTTTAATCATGTTTTTCACTTTGCAATAAATATCAATTTCGAAAGCCGGTAACCCATTGCCACTGATAATAAATCTGGCATGAATCTAAAAATTATATTATTCAATTTTGTTTTAATGTCGAAATTAAGTAAATAAATAAATTAATTCAACACCTGTGACAACGTTGGCCTGAAAGCAAGATTGTGAAAGTAAGAAGACTGAAATTGTTTAGTTTAGCTTTTAGCAGCATTAAAAGTTAACAAGCATAAAATAAAATTATTAAGTAATAATTAAATCAACCAAATATGCATTAATATCTTCGGGATTGTCATAAAAGAGTGAGTTAGCGACATCCTCCATGTGTTCCAGCACTTCCTTTCCTAATCCATTTGGACCAAAGTATGTTAATGCTTCCCCTCTCAATATAGATATTTCTTTTCTATCAACTTCTTGTGTATCCATTGTTCACATTTACAAAGTAACGAGCTTACACGAAGCAAGAATTTAACAAGATATGTAATTAATAATCCTATTACCTTAAAATTTAAGGCTTAAATAATACAGCCTAACGAGTGTGCCAGCTGAAATTGATAACAGTCAATTGTGTGTTTCTATAGCGACGGTTTTTATTTACACTCACTACAGCACTAAACTATTAGAATTCTATGTATATTATTAATAACACATAACTAGAATAATAACATATAGATTAATTCTATATACTTAGAATACCATAGAAGTTCAGTGTTTTGATACCTGATACCAAGATGTGTGTAAATGTATTAACTATTTAGTATTTTTGATTTTAATACCTTTGTTTCCATGTCTTTGTTTGATTATATATAAAAGGGCTGCACGTGGTTTCAATCCTTTCGCATTTTTTTTGAAGCGCTGTTCGCGTGGTACTGAACCTGCAATTAATTACTGTTTTACAGGTTTGTATTTCTTTAACTCTGTGTTTTTTTTTACTATTTTATATTATTTTATTATTTGACTTTTAACCATTTAAATACTGTTTTACAGGTTTAAATAAAAACGATCTTAAAAATTAATTGTTGTTTTTGCAGTTTAACGGCGTTTTAGCACAAGGAGCTCTGTGGTCATCACGATACTGATTATTTGTATCTGGTGATCTTCAACTCTTTAAATCTTGTTTAACATATCGATTTCCTTCAGAAATAAGATTAAAACTTCCAGATTTTTATTTTGGAATATTGATTCTACAAACAATGGAAGTTTATTTCTAATCTCATTGTATGGTTTAAACTCTCTATTAGTATATGACGAGTGGATTGATTCTGATTGCAAATTTCACAAAAGAAGGGTTCTTTTTTCAGAGGACGTAGGAATGGGTGACTAGCGAATGACCTATTTTTAGTCTATTGATTTTAGTTTGCATATGGCGATTTAAATAAGTGTTTTTAATTGTTTTGTTATTTGCTTTCAGTGTACTTATCTTCAAAAATTAATTGCAAGTTATTATTTCAAAAAAAGAAGAAGAAAGGAAAAAAATAGATGGCTTCAGTTTCAGAAAAGTTATTTTTTTACATAATTAAAAAATGATAATGATTTTGAATTAGCGGGATTGTCGAAAGAAACAGTTTTTTGAAATAAACAGTTGGGGTATAATCTACCCGATGAGTATAATGATTTAAGTTCACACCAAATTTCATCTTCAAAAACGAATAATAAAGAACACAATCGCGGCGATAAAATAAATTGGATGAAAAGAAAATTTGTTTTTGAGAAAATTGGAAGCAAAATTAAATTTAGATTGCAAAATTAGGTTACGTGAAATAGAAAAAAGTTTAGTTTATTTTGGACAAATTTAACAAAAGTCAAAATTCTACCGATTGGTTAGAAAGATTTGAAAATGGGTGCATAATACACGAAATATTTAATGCTACTGATATGATAAAGGACCTTCGTTTTTTTTTATCTGGTTCACCAGAAAATTGGTATACTGCAATTTTTTTTAAAAATTGGGTTAGGTAATTGATCCTAATGGAGAAAATCTTTGCTGAAAGTTTTTGCAGATGAAGACTTGAAAAAAATAAGAACGGCATATAATTATAAATATTTAGGCAGTTCTTTAATAGACTATGTTTTAGCTAAGGAAAATTTATGTTTAGAAGCTGAAAGGAATGCCACTAAATTGTAAAGAATAAATATGATTGTTGTTGGATTACCAATAGAGATAAAAAAAACCAACTTCATCGAGAAGAGATAACAGTGATAGAAAAATTTAAAAATAACTAAATATCTTGATGAAAGTATTTCTAACAGAAAACTAAGATACGAAAAAAATTTTTTAGATAAGGAAATTTCAATAAAACAAATACTTATATACCAAGGAACAATACGGCAATAAAAACTATGACATCAAGCCGTATTAACTTTACATTTAGTGCCTTTGATTTCTTGATTCATGTTTTTTCCATCAACTTCTCTTGAGAATTTTGATGATGAGAGCACGAAGCAAAATCAGATTTGAAATTTCAAGTGTTCAATGAAGTTTTGTAGAGGATTGTGGCACAAGAAACGCTATCTTTATGCTTTACACATTTTTACACATTGATGGGAAAACCACGAGAGTTATCAAAAACTTCTATTTTAATTAAAAAATCGAGATTTTATAGAGGTAAACTTTCAAAAACCAGTTTGGAAACAATTGTTTGCAGTTTTTTTAATAAATCTGCTATAAGAGCTGTATCATCAGCATATCTTAAATTGTTAAAACAAAATCATGCATAAAACCAACAAAAATTTTGGTTTTGAACTAAAGAAACTTGAAAATGATTTACGATCAACTGTTAGAAAAATCGAAAAGTTAAATTGGAAGTTAATTAACGCCGAACATGCTGTGATTTTCATTAATAATATATATATATTTATATAACTTTAAATTATATAGGGATAGGAAATGGTATTATGCGTTTGTTCTAAATGTTAATCTGAACGCAATTACGCCGTTACATTCATTACATCATTTTAACATTGTAAACGATCGCCATCTGGAAACCCTTGTATTAATTATAATGGACAGCAACGTCATCGATACTCTTGTTTCTAGTGGAGGAAAGAAAAAAGATGCGATCATTGAATTAGGAATGAAGTGTAGCGTTCGATCTAAACGTTAACTTGGAAGCAATGATATCGTTACACTGTATTTTTTACAAATCAAACTATCACTTGCTGGAGAGTCCTTCTGCATCAATTATAATGGATGTTCCAATCAATGCTTGACGTCATTGTTTCTCTTGCTTCCAGTATAGCGAAAAATGGGGGAAACATGTTAGGGCAATTCCAGTTTAAAATTCCATGGTATAGTGTATATTACCAGAGAATTATAAAGCGAACTTCAAATATCGAACTTATCTTAAGTCGGCTGCTCTTTTCGGTTTAAAACAAAAATCAATTATTTAATATTTTTGCTCATTGTTTTGAGTCAAAGGAAAACTTATCTTCCAAATATGGTTAGTTCATTTTTAGGTAATCTCATAAATAATAAAATAAATTAATGCCTGGTCAGTTCGGGTGGTGTTTATTTTGCATTAAAAGTGGGCATCAATTCAATCAATCCAATGATTTGTTATTTAAGAATTAACAGCTGACTCATTCGTTCACTCCTTGCAGTCTTTTCTGTTGTTTTCTGTTCGTGGCTAGTTCAGTTAAAAATCACTTAAGTGGCTGATTGAAATACTTCTGTAATTGTTTTTAATTCAAAATTTTATGCTGAAAAGAAAACGTTACTTTTTTTTAATAACTTTTAGTTCACATTTACAGACTTTACATCTTACATTTACTTTTTTACTCCTTTACTGCTTGTTTAAAGTTATTTAATTAATTTTAATTTAATTAGCAAGGTATCGTTATATAAATAAATAATTGCTTAATGCTTTTTTCAGCAGTCAAAACAGTATTATTTAGTCAGTTTTTATATTTTTCCATTATTAATTTTTATTTAACAACAACCCAATATAAAAATAAATGAATAAAATAAAACAAACACATATTCATTAATGATTAAATTAATTAAATGTTAAACTAAAAAACATTTAAAAGCAAAACAAAAGTTGTTTTAATTTAATTAAAAATTTAATCTTCACATAAAAAATAGATGTTAGTTTTCAATTATGTTAGGAAAAGTTAGGAAAATAGATGACTGGTATGCATGTTAAATAAGTTTTTCATGAAAGATATTATTTCAAGAACGAAAACGGAACTGAAATTTGTTTGGCAAAAACGAAATCGTAAACCGAAACAAAAAAAATTACGGTTCGATGTCCTGGTTTTAATAGGCTTGAAATTGGTCTTAAAATTTTAGTTGTTTTATTTGTTTGTTGGTTTAATTTTTACTGTAAATTCAAATTTAAATTTTAAAAAAATGGATTGAAATTGACGTGATTAAATTTTGCAGTTTAACTTTATGAGAATTCTGCAGAACGAAATGATGGGCTCATTTTCAGTAGATTATAAATGCTACTCTGTTTCCATGATGCCTGGACAGGATAGAACAGATGTCGAAAAAGGAGGAAAAAGTAATCTTAATTTTTCATCTATTTTGTCTTTATTTTAGTTTCATTTACACGAAAAACCTCTTAAAAATAAATATTTTTTCTGCAGTTATCTTACCACCTTCTGCCCTGGACCGGCTGAGTTGGTTTTTTATTTTGTGAAAATTCAATAGAAATAATTTTTCAAGTTAATATCACTTTCAAAATATTTCTGATTCAGCAAAGTTGCACATCCAGTATCCAATGTTGTTCAAGCTTGAGAATAAAAAAGAAAATAGGGTGACGCACTGTGGGGTGCTCGAATTTGTTGCTGACGAGGGGCGTGTCTACCTTCCTTATTGGGTGGGTGTTCAGCTTTCATACACGCTTCTTTTATCTTGTTAAACATCACAAACTGTTCATCTTGTTTCACATCATAAATTGTTCACTTTGTTATGCATCAGAAATGGTTCATCTTCCTACACATCACAAACAATTCATATCATTACATATATGAACATTCCACTTTGTTTCACATACATTTGCTCTTATTCCAACTACATAGAAAAATATTTGCAACTTGATCAGTTTATTGCACGTGATAACTTATGAAGTCGTTTTGTTTAACGCCTGACACCACTACCAGATGATGAACAACTTGTTGTTGGAGGAGGGATCAGTTGTGCATGTTGAGAATGTCTCCCTTGCCGTGGCTTCTTATGCCAAGTTCCAAGCCCAATCTATTGACTTCCTCGACATCACTAATCAAAAAGCAGTGTTTGTTATAGACTCATTTCTCACCTAATTTAATGATTTTATATTTTCATTAATATACATTTTTAACATGAATTATCTACAGACATGAATTATTATTGTTTAGTATTATTACCATTATTATTGTGAATGTTTGTTAAGAAAGTAACATATAGCTCTGTAACATGGTGATAACATACAATACAATTTTCGAAATGCATCTTGAAATATTGATGATATATTCTCAATATTTCAGTTTGGAAAATGCTCTGAGGACTTTTGCCTGTCTGACATCTGGAGACATGATAGCTATAAACTACAATGATCGAGTAAGTATCTGCCAACTAAGTTACTCGAAATGCTATTCATGGGTTATTCCTAATTAAATATATAATGTAATGTAACATTAAGTTAATATTATTATTTTCCAGATATACGAATTAAAAGTTTTAGAAACCAAGCCAAATAATGCTGTTTCGATAATAGAATGTGACATGAATGTAAGAGTTTACTTATTTATAATTTGAACGAAAATGTTACTTATGTTTGTGTGAATTTTTTTTGTAATTTTTCGTTCAATCTTTATAAAAAAAGCTTTTTATCATTATTTGAGACTTAATTTGCAAGTTGAATTAATTTAATTTGTTGTTGTTTATAAATAATAATTAGTTGTTATATTAATTTTTATAGTTTATTTTAAATTTAAATTATATGAAATTCAATGAACTTAATGAAACTATTTGAATCAATTTTAAAAAAATTATTTGAATCACTTTAGAGATGTTCAACTTGATGTATAAATTTAATGAACAGGTTGATTTTGCGCCACCAGTTGGTTATGAGGAACCAACAAAAAGTAGTGCCAGCCACAATGATGATGAGGAGGTTGGTCTTGCTGATATTTACATGGATGCTGTTGTTTATTTGCATCACTGCTGTTGTTGTTGTTGTTGTTTGAATTGGTGTTGCATTTTTTGTGGTTTTGTTAATTAATTAATTTTAATTTAAGTAATTTTAATTTTCAAAGTTTATTCATAATCAACAACATATCAAATAAGTGAATAAAAGTTATGAAGTTGAATATGTGGAGACCGAATAAGACTGTTTGCCTTGTGGTGGCCACCACAGGTAGATACATGAATAGCTAATGGAATAAAATAAGGAAAATAACTGAAGCAGAAAGATAATTGAAGATAAATAAGTAAATGTTCGTGTCATACATATATAGACATATAACTATGTTCGCTCAGTACATATATAAACACATAAATGTTTAACCATTCATAAAGACCCTTCATCCGCATCATTTGTTCTAACGTATTCTTAATATAGTATTAGGTGGTGAAGTCGAGATCCAGTGTCAATAAAAAAGCACGGAATTTTGACTTGAAATGTTGTAGGTTATGATGGCTCTTAGATGGGGAGGTACAAGTTCTGTCCAAATTTTATGACCTGTTATTTTTATGCTTGTCTGGATTAATTTGAGGCGAGTTTTGTAGATATAGAAGAGAGGGGTGTGTCTAGTGGTTGTAGATTGGACGGAGTTACTTAACGTGTAGAAGTTGATAAAGTGAGGTGGGAGAAGATTGTTGATAAATTTAAAAACAAATAAAGCAGAGTACTAAAGACAGATGAAGTTAAGTGGTAATATTTTTTTTGCTAGGAAGAAGGGTTTTGTATGGGAATTGGGTTTGAGGTTAAAAATTAAACGTATTGATCTTTTTTGAGAGAGTATTAGGTTATTCAGGTGGCTTTTTGGACTATTTCCCCATAGTGTGATGCAGTAGGTTAGATAAGGGTAGATGAATGTGTAATAAAGCGTGCGAAGAGCAGAAAGAGAGAGTTTATATTTGATTTTGTAGAAGATGCCTGTGAGTTTGTTGATTTTGTCTGAGGTAGTTTGTAGGTGAGAATTCCATGAAAGATTTTCTGTGATGGTGATTCCAAGAAATTTGGTTGACAGGGTGCGGTTTATAGGAACGCCGTTAATTAATAGGTTTAGGTTAGGAGCTTGGTTGGTGAGTATTTTTGGGCCAAAAATAATGTATGCACATTTCGAGTAATTTATGATTAGTTTGTTATTGGATACCCAGTTAGAGTATTTTTGGAGTTCAAGATTGATAAGTTCAGAGCAATCAGGTAGGTTGTTGGAAGTGAAAAGAAGGTTGGTGTCGTCTGCGAACAGTATGCATTTGTTGTTTGTAGTTATGTAACGTGTTGTTGCTTTCGTTGACAGTTTTCTTCAAAAAGTTCAATTTTCAACATTTTGTTTTCTTGCCATTTGCACCTACTACTAATTTAATTTAAGTCTGTTGCAGTTGAAATAAACTTTGTCTTGTTATTTAATCAGCAGATGGACGTTGATGCCTCTCAATATACACACCAAACAGTTTTCAAAGTGCGTTCTTTACTTATTCCATTATTGTTGATCATTTTACAATTTTAAAAATCTATCTATTCAATTTCCCATTCATGTTGCCTCTTATTAGTTCCAACCTGCCTGCCATCATCTTCATACATCATTCCGTTAATTTAATTCACTACTAGCATTATTTTAATTACAATGCAATGATCGATCATGCAGGCCTTCGTCGGGCAAGGCAACAGATTAGATGGCAAGATCAAAACATGTCAAAATGATTCAGTAACGAATGAGCCTGTTGAAATTAAAAGGTTTTTAATTTGTTTTATCGTGTTACTCCGCTTTGAAGTTGGGCGAGATGACCATTGAAATGTTTCTAACTTACATTTTGCAAATTGATTTCTGCCTCAGGGGAATTCCGAATTATAATTTCAAGAAAGGCAAAATTACATTCATCAGGACGGTGAAGAATACGAATGGTGCTATTGTAAGTCACTGCTACATTTAAACTCATCGTTTAATCTTATTATTTCATTTCAATATTTGAAGAAATATTTTGTGATATCCTTTTTGATAATACTTAAGTGTAGGTCATAAGATATCTGATGATTTTAAGTTTGAACTAATTTTGAAATTGTTATATAATTCATTGAATCTCAAAAGAGTGAACTATACTATTTGACCTACACGTTTGTATTTTAGCTGTGGCAGGTATCATTATATTGAGTTTTCCTGCACCAATTCTTATGAATGCATAACATCAATGTTGTTAAAGTTTATAATAGAATAAACACGATAGGGCAATGTCGGTAATTCTATCAATAAAAAATTTAACAGAAAAAAGAAGATGACAGCGTCAAATTTACGGCATTCACGGGAGAGGGACAAGCTTTGAAATCTAAGAAAATCAATAAATAATTTTTCATTTCAAAATCCGCTGTAAATAATCCACGTGTCATTTGTCATTTAATCGTTGTTCTTCCCTTCCAACAACTGATTTCGCTGTTGAATTTTTGAGCCGTCGAATATATCGTTGCGTGCTAACGAATAGATTTTAACTGAATTGAATTTGGATTGAAAGTTTATTTTCTAATACTTTTTTCGCTAAAATTCGGCCATACGTATGTTTTTACAGTAACAGTTAGTGCCTTTACACATGGGTGTCACGCGAACTTGATGGGCGAGATCTTTGTAGTTTAATTAGCTTTTATGTTTCTGGGGGTTGAACTTGTCTAGGACAGCGACTCTTACGAAATTTTGTATGGAGACCAAAAGACGAATTTGTATTTGCATACATTTTATAATTTATGATCGTTGTTATTGTAATTTTTTGATAGTAAATGAACAGGAGTAAAAAAAATGCAGATTATCCTTTAGTTTGAATCCACTGTAAACAATTAAAAATTTGTATCGATATTTTATATATATACAACAACACACGTTTAGACGACATTTTCCCCGAGATCGGGGGTTGCCGTTTGGCTACCTATGATGAAACTTCTGTCATCATAAGTAATTTATTTGGCTAATTTTTACGCAGGACGCCCTTCCTTACGCAACCACAGTTATAAGCGGTGGGCCTAGCCTTTGATGATCCAACATCACTCACAAGGCAGTGAGGGTCAGTTTAATGTCATAACCAGGACATATATTTTTACGTATATTTTTACATATATTTAATTCATTTCTTGATAGTTATATGTACTTATCTATATATCAGGCGCACTGGCACTAAACTTTGGAGTTTCAATGCTGGGGTCCGTGATGGCCCAGTGGTTGAGGTCGCTTGGTTGCTGTTTCGCAGTGACCGGGTTCAATTCGAATATGGCAAGACGATTCTGCCTGTCACATGCTTCGTATGTGGTGCGTGGATAAGCATGTTTCACATATGATGTTTGTGGCGTGTTGTTGATTTATCTGACCTTTTTTTTATGTGTCAAGTCATAAGCTCTGAGCCGGCATCATTATCCACAATTTTACATACAAAATTATTGGTAGCTAAAAAGCTGTCAATTATTATTAAAAAAAACTTGTATATAAGATGCAGTCGACGTGACTACCTTCCTTCAAAAAAACTTGTATATAAGATGCAGTCGACGTGACAAAAATTCCAAAAAATTGAAAATTTGCTAAAATGGCGGGAATATTTTGAAAAAGTGGGAAACAGAGGTAAAAATAAGGCTTGATGTCCATTTATCCAGGCCGTGCAGGTGCTGCAGAGCAGCAGACCTTCCTTTCATGAAGCCATATTGTTTATCGCATTAATAGATTGTTAAACCTGAAATACTTCATGATATGATCACTTAGACAATTTCAAAAACTTTACAAAAAATACCTGTTAGGCGGACAGGTCTATAATTTTAACCTCTGTTTCCCACTTTTTCAAAATATTCCTGCCATTTCAGCAAATTTTCAATTTTTTGGAATTTTACAAAATTTCGATGAAACAATAAATGAAATTCGTTAGCAATTCGACAGACTTTTCTCTTACTTCGTACAAAACTCTTGAGCATTGTTGATCCGGACTTGGAGGATTATCGAGTTTCAAGTTCTCACTCCGGTTCCAGAGTAAATACCTCTGAAAAACGGATGCTATGTCTCGGTCTTCTTTTACTACAATGTCATCATTGGTCACGTTTTTATGATACTTTAAAGCTCTGCGTCTCCACATGCATGTGTGTTTTAGATCGTACAAATTTACACATTTTTGGGATTTGCTTTTTTTTCTATAGACCATTGTTGATATTGTTCCGATTGTCTAGATATTTTTTTGACAGAGTTTGTTTTGTTCTTTGTATCGTTCCCCGATGTCTTTATTCGTTGTTTCTCATCATCTGTTCTGCATAACCAACGCTTTTGTTTTATTGCTGCTCTATGTTCTTTAATCATTGGATGTGTCCATTATACGTACGTAAATTCAATACTTTCTTCTAAATCTCCCCTCAACTTTGTCCATCTGTTTTCAACTATATTATTAGCGGAGATACTATCTCTATCTTTGTTAAAGGATTTAAATAACTGCATATGTTACTTTATCAGATAAATTAATTAAACCTAAGCTCCCGGTTTACGATTGTCTTTTTGTTCTTACTTTTTTTAACTCCTGTTAAACACACTTATGCTGAATCTATACATTTGCTTTTTCAGGCACTTTTCTCTGGAACTCTCTACCTTCTTTTCTAATTAGGTCTTGATTTTCCTTGTCTATTGTTGTTTTTTTCACGTGCAGTAATTGAAAGTTTGCTCTCAAAGTAGATGAAAATTTGTTTGCAAAAGTTTTTCTGATTTTTTTTCCACTGACTCCAGTCTACATGACCATTATCGAACCCCCTAGAAATTCCTGATTCATTCGTCTGCTCTACAGAGTTTCAGCTCATTTTTTTAATCAAGTACTCCTATATTCAACGGTGACACTTATACCTTTGCCAGGATT
Source organism: Helobdella robusta (assembly GCF_000326865.2). Lineage (NCBI taxonomy): Eukaryota > Metazoa > Annelida > Clitellata > Rhynchobdellida > Glossiphoniidae > Helobdella > Helobdella robusta. The sequence goes on along the minus strand of NW_008704501.1, from coordinate 1,272,322 downwards.
GTTTCTTTTAATTTTAACATTCGCACACAATCTTTTTAAATTTTTGCTGTATAAACACAGTTTCTCGCTAGTATATACTAAGATAACTTTCGAGTCAGCCTCCTCAAAATATTTCCAAACAGTTTGTAGCCATTTTAATGAAATTTATTTGCACTTGAGATTTTTTGGTTTAACCTCTATTAGGCTACCGCTAAAAATTTTGGTTTCACTTTTGTGCAGATAGTAAATTGTTTAACATTAATCTCTTGTTTAGTAGACTGCCTGCATTTGCGCACAGAATTTTCGTCTTTTAAATTTTTCTTTGCATATTCTAAATTGTTGAATAGTTTTTGACATTAAGCTTTACAACCTTCATTAGTACAGTATGACCAATGTCCATTTTCCCGAATTGTGGCGATTTAAATAAGTATTTTTAATTGTTTTGTTATTTGCTTTCAGTGTACTTATCTTCAAAAATTAATAGCAAGTTATTATTTCAAAAAAAGAAGAAGAAAGGAAAAAAATAGATGGCTTCAGTTTCAGAAAAGTTATTTTTTTACATAATTAAAAAAATGATAATGATTTTGAATTAGCGGGATTGTCGAAAGAAACAGTTTTTTGAAATAAACAGTTGGGGTATAATCTACCCGATGAGTATAATGATTTAAGTTCACACCAAATTTCATCTTCAAAAACGAATAATAAAGAACACAATCGCGGCGATAAAATAAATTGGATGAAAAGAAAATTTGTTTTTGAGAAAATTGGAAGCAAAATTAAATTTAGATTGCAAAATTAGGTTACGTGAAATAGAAAAAAGTTTAGTTTATTTTGGACAAATTTAACAAAAGTCAAAATTCTACCGATTGGTTAGAAAGATTTGAAAATGGGTGCATAATACACGAAATATTTAATGCTACTGATATGATAAAGGACCTTCATTTTTTTTTATCTGGTTCACCAGAAAATTGGTATACTGCAATTTTTTTTAAAAATTGGGTTAGGTAATTGATCCTAATGGAGAAAATCTTTGCTGAAAGTTTTTGCAGATGAAGACTTGAAAAAAATAAGAACGGCATATAATTATAAATATTTAGGCAGTTCTTTAATAGACTATGTTTTAGCTAAGGAAAATTTATGTTTAGAAGCTGAAAGGAATGCCACTAAATTGTAAAGAATAAATATGATTGTTGTTGGATTACCAATAGAGATAAAAAAAAACCAACTTCATCGAGAAGAGATAACAGTGATAGAAAAATTTAAAAATAACTAAATATCTTGATGAACGTATTTCTAACAGAAAACTAAGATACGAAAAAAATTTTTTAGATAAGGAAATTTCAATAAAACAAATACTTATATACCAAGGAACAATACGGCAATAAAAACTAAGACCGTATTAACTTTACATTTAGTGCCTTTGATTTCTTGATTCATGTCTTTTCCATCAACTTCTCTTGAGAATTTTGATGATGAGAGCACGAAGCAAAATCAGATTTGAAATTTCAAGTGTTCAATGAAGTTTTGTAGAGGATTGTGGCACAAGAAACGCTATCTTTATGCTTTACACATTTTTACACATTGATGGGAAAAACACGAGAGTTATCAAAAACTTCTATTTTAATTAAAAAATCGAGGTTTTATAGAGGTAAACTTTCAAAAACCAGTTTGGAAACAATTGTTTGCAGTTTTTTTAATAAATCTGCTATAAGAGCTGTATCATCAGCATATCTTAAATTGTTAAAACAAAATCATGCATAAAACCAACAAAAATTTTGGTTTTGAACTAAAGAAACTTGAAAATGATTTACGATCAACTGTTAGAAAAATCGAAAAGTTAAATTGGAAGTTAATTAACGCCGAACATGCTGTGATTTTAATCAATAATATATATATATATATATATATATATATATATTATTTATAAAATCGATATATATATATATTTATATAAAATGGATATAAAATAATAATTTCATTCGCTGCATTCTTTGCTGCCTTGACTATACTTTTACACTGATCTCTTTCAGATTTGGTTAAATCCTGCGTTACACAAATATCCTTGAACATGTCTTACGCATTTCTTTGACGTTCCAATAACCCTAAAAAAATTTTTGTTGTATTCCGCCCTGTCAAACCAATTGGAGCTGGCATTATCTGTAGCTGCAAATATCTCAATATATTCCTATTTTGAGGGCCCTTCTTTCTTCCATCTTTGTCTTAAAAATATGTCATTTTCATACGTTTGTGAGGTTTGTTGTGTTCTGCTTTGTATGTAAGGTAATAAACTGGATGTACATTAAAAATTTACGGAAAATTCTAAAAATATAGCGCGCATTGACGTTTAAATAAAATTTATTTTATGTTATTGATTCTATCTTATAATATAAAACCATGGATATATATATCCATGTATAAAACTTATAAAACAGATTAATTTGGATTAATAATATCCATGTAAACAACGTAAAATTGTACAACGTACTTTCTGCTTTGTCTATGCTTTGTTTACCTACATACTCACTCAGATCGTAAATACGTGAAGAAAGTTGATAATTGACGGATTTATTTTATAATTATTTGTTTTATTAAATATTTGTTTAATTAAATATTTGTATCAAAAATTTATTAAGTAAAATTAATATTTATTTATATTGTCAAATTATGGCTATGGATACTCTGAGCAAGTTAGCTCTGGCTCAAATTACTTCCAATAATAATAAAAACAACAACGGAATGAACATGAAGAAATCTCTAGAGCCGAAAGTTTTGGATGAAGAATCTTACACTGCCGTTAGTTTTTTATTTATAATCCCTTCGTTGTCTGAAATTTTATTGAATATTATCGTTTTCAGTTTTAATTCGATTAATTTGGGAATCAGCCTTTTCCACTTTTGTGTTGTGGTTTTGGTGTTCGTTATTAATTATTTATAAAAAAAATGTTTCTTTTCTTTTATTATGGCTATTTATAAACTTATAATTTATATACAAATAAAATATTTTTATTTGTTTTCAATTAAAATAAATATAACAGATAATTAAAATATTTAAAATAAATATAGTAAACTGTAATAATTGGCTGATTTTTAAAAAAACTGTACCAACTAACTAAATTTTGTTTCTAAAAATTAAAATGATTATTCATTATTGGATTATTCATTCATCACATATAATTATAATACAATATGATGAAAAACCTGAAAATTTTTTTTTTATATTTAAACTTCACTATAATCATAATTGAAAAAATTGAGTAAAAATTTTACTAATTTATTTGGGGTTGGCTAAACAAAACATGTCTAAAGTTAAACTGAATCAAAGAGAGGATTATATACTTTGTACAAAATGGCACTGATGAATGACTAATGACAGAAATAAACTTGTATCATGCATCATTGAAGCATTTTCCTCCATTAAATTAAAATTTATGAATTCTAATAATTTAATTTAAGATGCCAACATTAAAGAACATATTCTTCATGTTATCTTGATCGTTCATTGATAGCAACTTAATTCAACCCTCCAATGATTGCCTGTTTTTTTGACTGACTGTTCATGAGACCACCAATTGATCTGTTTTATTTTGACAATGATGCTAATGGCATAGCTGAATTTTTGAAAAATTATTAATTTTGTATGAAACAGAATATAGAAAAAATTATCGAGCGTGATTTCTTTCCTGATCTGAAAAAAATGAAAGCACAGTTGCAATATATGGATGCTGTTGAGAGGAAAGACGTGCAGAAGATGTGGGAGCTCCAGCAGAAGTACTCGATGAAGAGGGCTACCAACACACCATCCACATGTAAATGTTCATTCTTCATCTATCCACAGTTTATTTTTTATCTTTTTACATTTTAGAAAACTTTCCAATGTTGCCTTGTGCCTTTGTTTTGACTTTGAAATACTTGTTGCGTGTGTATCAATGTTACATAATTGTGTTTTATTGAATTTTTTAACAAATATTGCTGTATCTTAAAATATTACAGCTTACAAATTTTTTTTATGCCACAAGTATTCTTTACTTCTCAATGAGTAATTTATTTTAAAAAATTAATTTAACTGACCAAGCGAAACAGTGACACAAACGATGAAGCATGTAATCAAGCGGCAAATGCAAAACTATTGATTCTTTGCAGATGGGACACCGTCAACATTTGAAACCCCCGAAGCAAGCATTCTGCAGACTCCAGGAGGCACTGACAGCAGGAAGAAGACAGACACAACAGCAGCAGCAGCCTCACAAATGGCAACCTCGCAGAATGCTGAGAAGAAGCTTGAAGCTCCAACTCACAATCCTGACCCTGAGGAGGCCAGAGGTTTGTTGTTGCTTATGATGATGATGATGAAGATTGTGAGATGATGATGATAAGTGATGACTTTTTTGGAGGATGTTGATTAAGATGGTAAGATGAAGATGATGAGAATAAGTTGATGATGATGGTGGTGGCAAGAAGATGATAATTTTTCTTAACAGCCTGCACTAAAATCAATTTCTAGTTGTATAGCCATTAATTAAAATTTTAAAAGTTGCTAATTAGAAATGAATTTGAAACATGCACAACAACAGACCAGGAGTTATCGAAGCTATCACTAAACAGTTACATGAGGAAGTACACGAGTGAAGATGACAAGGCATTCAGTGAGATCATGTCTGAAGCTCAGAAGAGACATCAAATGAAACATGCCTGGCTCTATAAGAAGGAACAACTTCAGATAGAAGTGGGCTGTTTTCTTTGCTGATTACAATCTTCATTATTTTTGTCTTTCAACTAAAAAACTACATTTATCCTTAATTAATAACTTGTTTTTTTGTTGAAGTGATGTCTACTATGTAATTTGTGGTTTATGTGAGAACTAATTCTGTGATATAGAGCAACATTAAATATTAACATTTTTTCTCAGGACAACAAAGATAGGAAGCAGGTTGACACATGGAATTATGTGGCGAAAAATGCTGTCATGTATGTTCCTGAAGGTTATTTCAATTTTAATTTCACTCATGATTTTTAACCGATTACCCTACCTGTATTATTTTGCCAATGTTTCAAATCTTTTCCACATGTGATATAGCATGAAACAAATGAATGGATAACCTCAAACAGGTGTGGAGCTTTCAGCATCGGAGAAGTTGGAGATGAGTAAATTGCAAAAACAAGAAATCCTCCACTCCAACACTCGATTTGCCACTCAACCTTTTTCACAAGTGCAACCCGACAGTATGAATAGGAACAATGTAATATCAAATCAAATTTTGAAGTTAGAAGGCAAGGTAGGACCTGATGGTAAGGAGTTATTGCCCACAGAAACTCCAACCATCAATGGGTACAAGATCATGCCCACTCCCTCTCCAGCTCCTGGTCAGTTTTTCATCTCATGCATTTATTTATTTATCTCTTTTTAGAAATTTGAAATAAAAAAAATTGCGTTAGCCAATTCTGCCATTATTATGAAGCTTTTAAACTTTTCATGATTATTTCAACTTTTATTGATTATTTTAAGGTTCGAAATGTCTGAAAAACATGGTGTTTGTGTTGTAAAAAAAGAAACTTAGTTCAATTTGTAAGCTAGGAAAAAATCTGGTAAATGTAAACTTGTATTTAAATGATGTACTTTGGCAGCTGGTGTGAAAGTTAAAATGCGCCCAAAATGTAAATTATGGATAATAAGATAAAAAGAGAAAGAATTCGTTTGAAACTTAAACAAAAAGTAATGAAAGACATGGAGAAAAATGATTTGTGATGTGAGGAAAAGATTTCACAGCTTGTGAAAGGTTGAATGATAAAGAGGCAAAACGTGATATCGCATACAATTGAATTATACTAAAACCCCTACTTTTTACACTACACAGGCGTTGATGCCTCCCCTTTTATGACATGGGGTGAGATTGAAGGCACACCTTTCAGGTTGGATGGAATGGAAACACCAAGATTTGGCAGTGGTTCAGGACCCAATTTTAAAATTCCTGAGGTACCCAAACGAGATAGACTGTTGCACCAGTTAGCTGACAAAGCCAGTAAAGCACACAGAGCAAAGAAAATGGAAGCCCTGAAACAAGCTGCTGCCACGTTCTCTAGGTTAGACCACAAAAATTTTATTGGTTCTCTTGTTGCTCACTTTCAAAATTAGTTTATGCATTTCACAGAATAAAATATCTTATAAAATTTGACGTTCGGTTTCTAACATTTTAATTTAATTAGACTTTTTGAAATAATTTTACGAAGCCACACTAATAATTTCAATGCTATTTTAAATTTTTTGCAGCTCGCCACGATCATTCATGTCAAGGACGGAACGACTGCAGTCCTTATCACCAGCAGCTCAACGGCTGGTCAGCAGCAAGTTACGTATCAATTCAAATTCTTCATTGAAGGCTTCATACACTCCGAGTCCTTGCAACACACCAGGTTCTGAAAAACTAACACCAAAGATGACACCTAAATCTTCTGATCCTTCGCCGAAAAGAAAATCCGCCAAAAGCAACGAAAACAAATGGAACGACGATAGTTTTTTAACTGACAACCTTCTAAAGTTGCCTGCAAAAAAACAAAAAGCACAAGATTTTTTTTAGTTGAACATTTTTGGCTGTACAGATCAATAACTTTTTAATGAAAAAAACCTGTTTGTATATAATGAAACAACGTTATATATAGTATCATGTAATCAAATTAGTCTATGAAGATAATAAATCTTGATCAATTAATTCCAATAAAGTTATTTCTATGTCATGAATATAACAATAAATCATTATCACATTTCAATAGAAGGCTTTGTATAGTTCTTAGTTGGTTTACAAAAATGTAGCTAGTTAATACTGCAACGATACTATAAAATAATATATAGAATTCACGAATGTGTAGCGAATATAAAATAATACGGTAAAAACAATATTTCAATTTGGCATTCTCAAGTCCGCTTGATCGCAAATAACTCAACAGGGTAGAACAAATACTGATTCATTGTATGGAAATTATTTAATTTGACTGGTAACAGTTTCTGACTTGTTTGGCTTGTCATATAATTTTCTATTGACAAATATTTAGCCAAAAAAGTAATATATATAAAATTTGATAGCAAGTAATCGGAATTTAGAAAAAAAATGCAGTAGAACTGAGTGCCTTTACGCGGAATATAAATACTGTTCCTTGTGGATCTATATTATTAACAACATTAACAATAATAACAACAGAAGATGATTACAATTGTGACAATCAGTAGATATAATCTGTTAGTTCGGTTTGAGTTAAGCTGATTGAAAAAAGCGTTTATGTCCCATAATAGAATTGGTCATTATCCTGTCTTACCCTACGAGATCTAACTTTTGCTGGTGACTTCTGTGACGATGGCTTAACGACAACCATGCCTTGGTTTTGAACTCTCACAGATGCCGTGCCCCCTATATCCATGCTCCAAGATACCAAACAAAATAGCAAGGCTCCAACAACTTGGATGCCTGCCAGTGTGAAGAAATAATAATCAAGATGACAATTGTTTTCCATTTTGTCTGGATGGTCATCGAGACTTGCCAATGTTGAATTGAAAGGAGAAACCCTGCAATTGATGTTACCATAATCATACCTCGGAAACCATGATCCCTCTGTGGCCATGACAACTACGAACCCCAAAATGGCTCCGATTCCCTGGCTCCAGTAAAACATGCCCATGATCATGGACTGTATGGAGCGGGGGGCATATATGTAAGACATTTCTAAACCTGCAGATTTTAATGAAATTTTGTATGCATATTTTCAAGTGCGTTTTTATTACACGAGATAATGTGATATACCTGCAATGCTTGAAAAGACTTCACTAAGTGCCAGTAACAAATATTGAGGAACTTGCCAGAAGATTGACATATTTGCCGCATAATATGTTGTACAAGCTGAAACAAAAATTAATTGTTCATTTACTCAAACATTGAGTATGAAAAATTTTAAAATTGCTTGTTCAAACTCGATTCAAAATAAAACAGTAATCAATAGTTTCGAAACCTTGTAAATTCCATTTTTATTATTTCTCACCTAAATATTTGTCAGTAGAAAATTATTATAAAATGAATCAAACAACAAAATCAAAAAAGATTAAAATTTGGAATAATTGAAATAAAGTGCAAACAAAACAAACCAATGATCTGAATGTGAGGATATCCGATGTTGTCCGATCCCCAGTAAATCTCGAGTCTTATTCTCTCAACAATTCCAGCAACAATCATTGCTATCATGCTAAAGAACATTCCAGTCAAGATCCTCAATCTGAGTGTTGGGCTGATTTGTCTCGAGTCAAAGAATGGATAGATGACTCGATCGAGTAGTGGTACCAGTAAGATTATAAATACTATGTTGAATAGCGAGAGCCAAGTGGCAGGAAGCTGTTCATGTGGTACAATTAATTTAAACTATTGAATTAGAAGGTATATATATACTTATTTATTTTGAACAGTGCGCCAAAAGTTTTAGCAAACTTGTTTGGATGGATGTTGAATGAAAAAAGTAAAAACTGATTTCAAATTAATTCAAATTCCTATACCATCTTCGGTGTTCTGCCTATTTGAAGGCAGTATAAAAATATTTAATCATCTGGGTACAACCACAACATATCAATTTGAACACCAAAGATGGTATAGGAATGTCAGAAAAAGCTTTTCTGTTCTATCATACATAAAACAAACAAAAATTTTGGTTTTGAACAAAAGAAACTTGAAAATGATTTACGATCAACCATTAGAAAAATCGAAAAGTTAAATGGGAAGTTAACTAATGCCGAACATCAATATATATATATATATATATATATATATATATATACACACCTTTTATCAAATTTCAAAAGTATATAATAAAAAATTACTTTAAAGGTTACGTTGTCATAATCATTCACAGTCATGTTGGTTGCATTGAAATCTAATTTCATGTGCAAGCCTTGCACAAAAAAAGTCGTCTGCATCTGTTTATAAAACATGTTAACAATCAGTCTCAATTACCAAGATACATTGTATAATACTTAAGTTTTTCTTGAGTAAATATCATTAGAAAATTATAATGTAGCAAGCCTTGGACCTGATAATATATTGTCCAGTAAGGAATCATACTCAAAAGGACGACCAAAATCTTGCAGAACATTTTAGTATCGTGAACATGTTGTTCGGGACGATCTCCACCATTTGAGAAACTGGCTCGGTCAAGACATGATGTAGATGACGAGGACGGATAAACTACGTCAGATGATGTTTCAAGTATCATGTCATCATCGCTTGGTTGAACACTAATGGAAAAATCAGTGCAATAACATTTAATAATAATAATTCACTTAATAATTATCATTAATTTGTATTAATAATAATGCATCAGGCAATTATGATAATATGTCATAATTTATAACAACTACATAGAAACCCCAAGTTTGTTGGCTACTGAGATTCAATAAAATCTCTGAAGAATGAATATTTGAACAGCTTTCTAATAAAGAACTTTTGACGCCAACTTGACAAATATTTGGCAGATTTGTTAACTTTAGAAATGAATAAAAATAAAAAAAAACTTTGAAAACTGTTAAATGAACAAAAATTCTAGAAAAAGTAAACAAAAATTAGAAACGAACTCCTCATTTTCCAGCACGTGAGCTTTCCTACAAGAATATTTGATGGAAGAAATAAGAACCTTGATGACGTCTGTCAATGGACTACTACCAGCTTCCTTCTTTCTCACATATAAGAAAAGCCCTTTAACAATGTGAAGTTTGTTTACAATTAACTAAACGTGCATTGGCATGCCCCATATTAAGCATCTAAAAGATCCACAAAAGCGCATTATAACATGAAGAATCCACTTAACATTGAATCTCAAATGATATTTACCACCCACACAAACTGTCAAATTCAATTAATTCTAATCTATTTCAAGTGAAACACAATCCATTTGCCTTAATGTTAAATGAATTTCTTCAATATGTGAAAATATGTGAAATTGTTCAATTGACAAAACATTCAACAGAACTTCAGGTGGCTTATCATAAAAATTAAAACCAATAAAACCCCCAGAAAAATCTAGTCAAAGCAATTGTAGAATAAATTTAGATGAAAAAAAAATTGCCACCACCAGATGCAAATATGATCCACGCAAGTAGGAGAGAACAGAGTGGCACAAGGTAGCCATAGAAGTAGCTGATGTTCTGTTGCACGTAACCGAGCACCAGGTAGGCCAGGAACGAGCCAACATTGATGCACCAATACAACCAGTTAAAGTACACCCTCAACGAATGACTTCCCTGATCTTCTACCTGAATTATTTTTAATTAAATAAAATTAATTGACTAATTAATTAAGCATCACACACTTTAAACGCAGTACTGAAGTTTAATTTGAATGAATTTATTTAAAAATAAAGAAGACAGGATGGAAAACACATTCAAGAAGCTAATTTTATAATTTTGGCAATAAAACAAATTAATAAAAGTTGAAAATATTATACATTTTGCTCTACTTCTACATCAAATAATATTTCATTTGAATTATTCAAAACAGTTACTTGCAGAGCTCCAAATGGAACAATGTTCACTCTCACACCTCCATAGCCAATAGCAATTATAGTCAATGATAAAAACACAGCCCAAGAACACCTCTCTTCGCTTAGAGACACTCTGTCATAGGAAATATCATATATAGTGGAATTATCGTAAGACCCATTATGTGCAATGGAAGAGCACCAGGACGGTGCCTCAGATCGAGATTTACAATCCGAATTCAATTTAGAATTATGCAAAGATGGCCACATGCTGTATCCACCAACATAAAACAGAAAGAAAAGAATCACGGTTTTGTATTTTCCAAGACATGAATCAGCCAACCATCCTCCTAATAATGTCATGAAATATGAAACACCGGTAAATATTAGGATAGCGTTGATGGCATTATATGAAGCCCATAACAAAGGATCTGAGTTTAGAAATAAGGCCATATTACACAGTAAACCATAGAAAGCAAATCTTTCTGCCACTTCTGCAGCCAACACCAAGATGAATGACAATCTGATTTTCCACAGTGGTCTGTCACAACTGACAACATCAATAGTTTGGTCTTCAAAAACTGTTGTCGCTTCAATCAGAGGCCTTTGCTCCTCCTCCATAATTTTCATGTATTGTTTAATCAGTTAGTTTTTTTACCAACCACTCCTCGGTTATCTGTCTGTTACTGTTACACAGTCAACAGTCTTTAATTATTTATTAATATTTATATCAGAAGAGTAAAAAAGTCAGTGCAGTTTGTAAATTTTTATTGCACACTTTCAACAGGATAAATTTCCAGTTTGGAGTTTAACTGTATTATTTCTAAATTTTGTTTTCTAACTGAAAATTAATTTTCAGTTTTTTTTAAGTTTAATCATTTACTGGTTTACTTTAGAATACTTTTCATTTCATTCAACTTTTTAACACTTTTATTTCACTTTAGTTAGTTTTAGTTTTTATATTTTATTTTGTGAAATGTTAGATTGGTTCCACATCCATTATTATTTACAAAATGGTTTTTAAATGTGAGGAGGAGCCAATCCTTAATAACAAGGTCAGGGTTTAAAAGTAAAATTATTTGGGTTAGCGGTTGGTTTTTTAAAGATAAATTAAAATATTTGTAATAGTATAGTTGGTATTTTTAAACAATCCCAAATATTTTTTAAAATATTTTATTGCCTAATCAAACTTATTAAAAAATTAAATCAACTCTATTAACAGTGTTAATATAAATCCACAAAACCTTTTATTTTACATTTTTATTTCACTTTTAATTTAAAAAAAAGAATGACTTAATTAATCAATCCATTATTATTAGACTCCTCCATAAATTTAAAAATTGGTTTTGTAAACCAATCTGATCATTTTGTGGTACCAATCTAAATTCTAACTTTTATTTTTAGTTAGTTCTACTAAAATTTATTATTTTTTAATGTATTAATTAAAAATTAAATTAAATTAAAAATAAATTATTAAACTTTTCATGTTATTTTATTCTTTACAGTTTTACACATTTACACTTCCTCTTCTTTCAGTTACTTACATTTATTTATTAAGAAGTATTCTAAGGAGTTCTTAAAATGTTAACGGTTATTATATTTATTTGTTTATTCATTTACAATTTTTATGTCAGTAGTAAATTACTAATGTAATAAAAAATCGTAAACCCGGAACGATAGAAGAACAGAACACCGACAACAAAAAAGATCTCCCAGAAAATTTAAATGAAATGAAAAATGAACTTAATGAAATTTGGAAGAGATGTTTTTCAAAAACCACATTTATACACCGGTTTAAATTATTATTAGGCGCTTGAAACTATCGTTAAGCGAAGAACACATTACTATTTATATGCATATATGGAACTTTAGATTGCAATTGCTTTTATTTCTTCCAATTGTAAATTTTACTCTAGAGTAAAAACAGCACTGATGTCAGACATCCACCTATTTATGTCATCTATTTAATTATTTAACAAGTCAATTGAAAACACACTATTACTATTCATAAGAGATGGGAAAAATGTAACGTCGCTAACTACAATCAATCGATCAATCGATCGATCGATCGATCAATCAACCAACCAACCAACCAACCAAACAATCAATCAATCAATCAATCAATCAATCAAATCAATCAACCGATCCATCGATCCCTCGATCAATTAAATATATATACCCCAATTTCTAAAAATTTAACTGTTTTTCCCTCAACTTAATAAAAGAACCAAAAATATGAATGTTATTTGAAATTATAAACGTTCAACATAAATTAAATTTGTTAATTGGTTTTTAAATTTTCGCTATGAATTTCATTCTGTTTATTAAATCAAATTGAATGTTTTTTTCCAAAATGTCATACCAGGTCCGAGTCTTTTGCGTAGAGGATGATGGTATAAATTTTTTTGGCTGATTATATACGTCTTCCGATTTCAAAAGGTTAGACCTATTCATTAAAAACAGGAGGAAATTTTTTGTCACCTGTTTTTGAAAGAAATTTAGGTAGCAAAGTTAAGACTGTCATTCAAGTCAAATAATGGGTTTGATTTCTTGATAACTTTAATGTAAGCACGGCTCTCTTCATCATTAAGTTCATTGGATTAGTGATGCTTTAGTATAGTTGTCTGCCCATACCGTGTTGCAGTATATGATGCACGGAGCTCAAATTCATTTGTTCAACATGTTCAGTAAACTTTTCGTCATGTAGAATTTGATTTCGTTTAGCATGCCAATTGTTTCTTCCATTTTATTACAAACATTTTACACGTGTGGCCAAAATATTAATTTGAAAACTAGGTTAACTCCCAAGAATTTAGTTATTTTGTTTTCATAAATTTATATCATATTAATTATGTAGGCCTTTTCCTTTTTAAAAACAGCTAAATAGTTTTTTAATTTGAATTAATAAGTTTTTTTTAATATTTTTAGAACACTTGAGTATTTTTTTATGAATAATTCTGAGCTGAAAGCTTAAACCTTGTGAGCGGAAAGCTAATTTGGAAACTAGGTTAACTCCTATAAACTTAAATGTTTTATTTCCATAAATTTTATTTTCTAAATCATATGTAGGCCTATTTTTTTAAATACACAAAAATGTTTTTTAATTTGAATTAATGATTACTTTTTAATATTTTTAGAACACTTGAGTATTTTTTTACGTAATAATTATTCAATTTAATTGACAAATTTTGTGTTTTAAACCAAATTTAGTTGTTATAAAATAGTACGACACAACAAAAACGTTCAGGACATCGTGTTTGAGTTAAAAACTGAATGTCGGACAGAATAAGAAATATTTGTTACACACAATTTATTCCCATTTTTCATAACAGATTTCAACAAAAAAAATAAAAGTTGATATCAAAACCTGATGAACTCCAAAAAATTAGCAATTTTGAAACGAAATCAGTGAAATATTTATAAAACACATTGCTTCTGTGGAGCCTCAACGTTTGAATCATTTCGTTGCTTCAAACGTCTCAATCGACCAACAAGAGACTTTGCCACTCTTCTAGGCAGTGAATTTTTTCTTTTCGTTATTTTGAGGTTTTCCTGTTTGTCAACCTCATCCGATGAACAAATGCAGTTCTTGAGTTGCTGCATTATCTTATGAGGGTGGTCTTCGTTGAAGATGTGTTTCAACAAGTAGTAATAATTGAGTCCAGGTTGCATTGTTTTAACGGCTGAACAGCAAGGACATTTGAAATGCAACTCATGAGATGTGCATATTACGTCAATTGAACAGCCAGATGGATCGCAATTAACATCGCAATGATCCTTTTTAAAGCTCATGCAGTCAAAGGCTGAAGATGTTTTCAAGGTGTTGCTCCTTGGAAATGTCGCTGAACAAAGTGCTGATGCGTTGGAAGCATCGCTGAAATAGTTGCTCAAATCAGTTGCAGGTTCCTCGATAGATGTTGAAGTCGTCTGTTGTGGTGTGGGGTCGCTGGTGAGGTCCATTCCATGATCTACAGAATAACTGTTCGTTGTAAGGATTGCAAATGATTGCTCGGCGCAGTGCTGATCGGCTTCTCTTGCATGCGTGTCATCATTATGGTGTCGGATGTTTTCAATAATTTCCAAGTTGTGTGATGTTGATGTGTGCATCGATGTTTTGTTGATGTTGTTTGTTGTGTTTGCTGAAAAGTCAGTCACAATGTTGTTGTTTGATTGATGAGATGGAAAGGTTATTTCATCAATGCCATCATCGCTGTCTTCATTTCCATCCTTTGTGGCTACTTGCAGACATCTCAGTAACGAACTGTTGAAGCTGTTTCTTCTTTTGTTGCTTGTAGCTTTTGTTGTAAATGTGTTCGTGTAAGTCGAATGGTTGTTACACGTGTTCTTTGGATTGTCCTTCGTTTGGTTTGCGAATTTCATTTGATCAACGTTCCCAACTACGTTACTTGATCTTTTCAATATGGATCGTCGCTCCAAACTCGGTTGCGATTTTTGCGAAGAGTTAAAAACTAACCCGTCAGCTTTGAACGGATGTCCTTTTTCAGAAACGTTGTTACAAATCTGGTATGTCTGTTCTACCTCGTTGAACAACAAGAATGACACTCGTCTCGTCATTTTTAATGATGTTCAAATTTATTAAGTCTTAGTTACTGTGTTTTATTTAATATATTAATTAATCTTAATATCTTCTGTGTTGTATCTGATTTAGTTGATAAAATGAAGTAAACGTTTCTCAAGCTGTCTGTAAAATTTTTTGCAGAACTGTAAAACTGTGAACTGTTTTGAGGAATCGAACATTTTCTTCCACTTATATACTCGTTGAAGGAGGACCAGCTGCCAGTTATGGTTTTCATTCACAAACAAATGATCTTTGATCTGATCGTTTAGATTGAAAATGATAAGCCGTCTTAATTGGTGTTGCCCAACATTCAAACAATCGATTATTGGCATGTGTAATAAACGTTCTAATTGAATATAACTGCGGAAGACCGTTGAGTTACGGTTGTCTTTACAGTTGATTGATGTTAGCTTATGTTAAAGTTTATTTATTTCATTTGTGTGCTTTTTAGCCATTATTTCATTTTATGAAATAATCGATTGTTAGAGTTTATTTTAAATCTATAGTATCCGAGTACTTTACCATGTCTTTCTTTCATGTTGGCTAGAACAATATCAAAACAAAAAATTTAAAAGTTCGTAATCCATTTTTTATAACATTTATTTCATTATTAGATCAAAGTTCTACTAATATCTGACCATGCCAAAAATATTCTCAATGTAATTTAGCCAGGTTTATTAGTTATAATTCAACAATTTTATAATACTATTCATGTTCTGTTTTGAAAATAAGTCTTAATCTTCAGAAACATTCTGGTCAGTAGCATGATCCAGATTTCAATGGTGCGTCCTTCGAAAAGTCTTCAGAAAAGAATTTTATGGTTTACTATGCTGAAATAATAATGTTTATAATAATAACTACCGAAGATGAGTATAATGTATATGGTAACTGTTCTTTGAAATGGAAGTGGAAGACAGTTAACAGGCTGAATCAATAAATTTACTAAAAAATATGTAGACCATCTCTTTGTTGAAAACAGCAACGATCAGATATAAATGCAATTTTTTTTAGAAAATGTAACAGTGCTGTTTTTTTGTTCTCCAAACGTCTTATTTGTAGTGTTAGCTTATTCAAATTTGTATTTGGCTTACAAATTTGTTTTGACATTTTCCTCACTATAGTCGTTGTCGAAATTGAAATACATTTTGAACAAATTTTAGATTTTGCTGAGCCAGTCAACTTTACAACGATTCATGCCGATGTCTTGCAAGAAGTACCTTCTCTAAGGGAATCAACAACAATGAAATCATTGATGTTTTAGCATCGATTAGTGAAACGACGAAAAAGCTCTCAGGCTAGTTTATAGAAATTGTGTACTCTAGTGTTTCTTATTTTTAAGTAGTTAGAACAGAACTAGTAGATATTCATCTGTTTATTGTTGTTTTGCATAATTACAAATTTTAGAAAGTTCTGATTAAAATCATCATTTATGTGCGACCTTAAGTGGTGTTTTTGAAGTTTAAAATTTTATTATTAGGAATGAAATAATCATAGAAACTTGAAAATTATTGAAATTGAATTATCAATAAATGGAAAATAGTAATGATGTGAGTCGCCATGACCACATTTCCAGAGCCGGTTTTTTAAACCAGTCTGAATCTGCTTGTACAATGTACAGTTGACAAATAGTTTCACCATTCATTAGCGACTTTAAAAAAAACTATCAAAACATTATTATTATGATTTCATTGTTGTTGATTCCTTGAGAGAAGGGACTTCTTGCAAGACATCGGCATGAATCGTTGTAAAGTTGACTGGCTCAGCAAAATCTAAAATTTGTTCAAAATGTATTTCAATTTCGACAACGACTATAGTGAGGATAATGTCAAAACAAATTTGTAAGCCAAATACAAATTTGAATAAGCTAACACTACAAATAAGACGTTTGGAGAACAAAAAAACAGCACTGTTACATTTTCTAAAAAAAATTGCATTTATATCTGATCGTTGCTGTTTTCAACAAAGAGATGGTCCACATATTTTCTAGTAAATTTATTGATTCAGCCTGTTAACTGTCTTCCACTTCCATTTCAAAGAACAGTTACTATATACATTATACTCATCTTCGGTAGTTGTTAGAAAATTTTTCCGTTTTCTTGCAAAATCAAACAATAATTCATTCTGAAGTGATTTTTTGTTAAAATATCATTAATTTTTTGAGCAACTCATTCAAGTGTTGGAGTAAGTCACTAAACTTTTTTTTTCAATATTTCAGCATAGTTTTTGAATATTAAAAAGATAAATTCGCGTAAAAAAAACCATGATCAGTGATTCTTTTTTAAACTATTATTTGCTTGATCCATGACCACGTTGTGAAAAGTGACACATAAATTCTCTGATAAGATTTAGTTAATTTCATGAAAGAAAACAACTGTTTACACACATAAGCGGAACCGAACATTGCCGTAATCCTCGTCGCAAACTTTCTTTAGTTTGTAAAGTTTTCAGGAAAGTATGAATAGAAGTTATGTACTAGATATTTTACTTGGAGTGTAGAATCCAACTGCATTTGTAGTCATTCTAAATAAATATAATTATCGACACGGTTACACAAGATATAATTTATTACAGCTTTAAAGTTTTAAAATGGACAGCAACCACTTATCTACTACCTCCATGTGAGTCGCATGCGTGCAGGTAAAGGGCTGCATGCGGCTATTCAACATTACATTAAATTAATCCTAGTAGTGTGGCTTTTGTAAGTGCCTGACCATACTTTGTTGCAGTAGTATGTGATGTTCCGTAAAAAATGTTCAGCACATGGAATGATGAATTTGATTTTGTTTAGCATGCCAAATAATTTTGCCAGTTTACTACAAACATGTGAGTGATAAGTAAATTTGGAATCTGGGTTAACTCCTATACTCTTAATTGTTTAATTTTTATAAACTTTATTTTATCAATCATATGTAGGCTTACCGTTTTAAAACAAAAAATAACCTTTTAATTTGTACCAAAAATGTATTTAAATATTTTTGGAAGATTTGAATATTTTTTGTAGAAAAATTTATTTCCACTTTTGTTGACAAATTTCTTGTTTTTAAACCAATTTAAATAAAAAAATTCGTGTTTACGTTTAAAATCGAGTGTCAAAATAAGAAATATTAACTTATGTACAATTTATTATTGTCCATTTAAAATTTAAAAGATGATATCAAATATGAACAAGTAAAAAGTAGCAATGCTAAAACGAAATCAGTGAAATATTTATAAAACACATTGCTTTTGTGGAGCTTCAACGTTTGAATTATTTCGTTGTTTCAAACGTCTCAATTGACCAACAAGAGACTTCGCCACTCTTCTGGCAGTGATCTTTTCCTATTCGTTATTTTGAGGTTTTCCTGTTTGTCAACCTCATCCGATGAACAAATGCAGTTCTTGAGTTGCTGCATTATATTATGAGGGTGGTCTTCGTTGAAAATGTGTCTGAACAAGTAGTAATAATTGAGTCCAGGTTCCATTGTTTTAACGGCTGAACAGCAAGGACTCATGAGATGTGCATATGACCTCAATTGAACAAGCAGACGTATATCGGTTAACTTGTGTAGTGTTGCTTCTGGGAAAGGTCGCTGAACATAGTGTTGATTCGTTGTAAGCATCGCTGAAAAAGTTGCTCAAATCAGCTGCAGGTTCCTCAAGTGGTGTTGAAGTCGGCTGTTGTGGTGTGGTGTCGCTGGTGAGGTCGATGCTATGATCCACAGAATAACAGTTTGTTGTAATGATTGCAAATGATTGCTCTGCGCAGTGCTGATCAGCTTCTTCTCTTTCATGCATGTCGTCAATATGGTGTCTGATGTTTTCAATTATTTCCGAGTTGTGTGATGTTGATGTGTGCATCGATGTTTTGTTGATGTTGTTTGTTGTGTTTGCTGAAAAGTCAGTCACAATGTTGTTGTTTGATTGATGAGATGGAAAGGTTATTTCATCAACGCCATCATAGCTGTCTTCATTTCCATCCTTTGTGGCTACTTGCAGACATCTCAGTAACGAACTGTTGAGGCTGTTCCTTCTTTTGTTGCTTGTAGCTTTTGTTGTGAATGTGTTCGTGTAAGTCGAATGGTTGTGACACGTGTTCTTTGGATTGTCGTTTGTTTGGTTTGCGAATTTCATTTGATCAACGTTCCCAACTACGTTACTTGATCTTTTCAATATGGATCGTCGCTCCAAACTCGGTTGCGATTTTTGGAAAGAATTAAAAACTAACCCGTCAGCTTTGAACGGATGTCCTTTTTCAGAAACATTGTCACAAATCTGGTAAGTCTGTTCTACCTCGTTGAACAACAAGAATGACACTCTTCTAGCCATTTTAATAATGTTTTAATTCAATGAAGGTTTTAGTTACTGTGTTTTATAGCAATTAATCTTAATACCTTCTGTGTAGTATCTGGTTTAGTAGATAAATTGAACAAAAAGTTTCTCAAGCTGTTTGTAAGGTTTAATTGCAAAACTGCGAATGTTTTTAGGAATCGAATATTTTCTTCCACTTATATACTCGTTAAAAGAGGACCAGCTGCCAGTTATGGTTCTCATTCACAAAGGAATGATCTTTGATCTGATTGTTTAGATTGAAAATGATAAGCCGTCCTAATCGGTGTTGCCCAACATTCAAACAATTGATTTATTGCCATGTGTAATAAACGTTGTAATGGAATATAACAGTGAAAGACCGTTGGGTTGCGGATATCTTTACAAATGATTGATGGGAGCTTTGTTAAAGCTCATTAATTTTATTTATGCATGTTTTAGCCGTTATAACATTTTATCAAATGATCGATTGTTAGAGTTTATTTTGCATCAATCGGATTCGAGTATGTTTCCATGTCTTGCCTTCATGCTGGTTAGAAGGAATCCCTGAGAAAAAGTTTTCAGGAAAAAAAGTTTTCAGGAAAAAAAGTCTTCAGAAAAAATATCTTCGGAAAAAAAGTCTTCAAGAAAAAATGTCTTCAAAAAAAAATGTCTTCAAGAAAATATGTCTTCAAGAAAAACGTCTTCAAGAAAAAATGTCTTCAAGAAAAAAAGTCTTCAAGAAAAAAGTCTTCAAGAAAAAAGTCTTAAAAAAAAATTTATTCAACGAAATTACCTTCAAAAACATTTTAAAAATTATGTTTAGAGGTCAATGACAAATAAAAAATATCTCTATAAATGTCTATCGCATAAAATACACTTAAATCATTGGTAAATTTTTCCTATTTAAACAATACAGTGTCCTATGGCTCTTAAAGCCTCCAATGTAGATCTTCGGCCATCTCTAACGTCTTTGCACAATCGTTCCATTCTTTCTTGGAAATATTTTGACTGTCGTTTTTTCGGCTTATTTATTTGAATTCCTCGGTCAATTTGACCAATAGATGTTAGAGCAGATGTTTGATCTTTTTTGATGGCACTGATTAAAGTCCATAACGATGGATTAAAATGGCCAATTAAATTGTGGAAACTATTATTCCAACCTTCACAAACGTTATTAGTTCCTTCATGACCGTTTAATGTTATCGTAAAAACGTTCCATGTTTCGGGCGGAAATAGAGCAGGCATTCGGATCAACCTAATTTGGTTGATATTATTATTGTTGTTGTTGTTCCTGAAGGGCCCTCTACCATATGTTTTATCGAAATAAATGAAAAGATTTTCTAGTCCGGGTACATCTGGAATATTCCTTTCTAGGTGTTGGAGGGCATCATACAAACGGTTTATTGGCAAGAAAGCAATGCCATCTAGCATGCCAACAAAATGTCTAACATCATCCCTCTCTTTGTAAATGGTTGTTAGACCTAGCTCTGCTATCTGAATTTGAGATAACAAATAAATAAAAAATAAAAAATCCATAGCAAAATTTCATTCAAACAGGCAAAATGACAATTGATTAAAAATAGTTAACAAAGCATGCAACTATACCTTTCTCCATGTTGACTGTGTCAAATGGAAAAAACATCCTACAACTTCTACGTTTGCACCGAAGATATCATGTAAGGCACGTCTGGGGGCAATTTCGAAGTCTAACATAACAGTGGTTGGAGCCAAAATTATGTTGTGTTCTTGCGCCTTATCTTTAATTGCCCTAAAAACTTCTTCATTTCTTGATGTCATTAGGGCATAGGCGCATGTTACATAATGGTTAAGATAGGCAACTCTAATAAAGTACA
>NW_008704501.1:1210446-1250935 GCF_000326865.2 Helobdella robusta | reverse complement strand
CTTTATTTCAGTAATCTAATTATATAATTTAGTAAAGACAATATATATATATTGAAATGAATTTATATTTATATATCAGATTAACAAATAAAAAGATATATTGATTATTTACCTCAATGTTTGTTGAAATTGCTCCTAAACAGTTGAAAAATGTTTTTCTAGAGCATTGCCAACGAATCGTTGCTCCTCTACTCAATTTTTTTGTATACATATACCCTTCCAAACACAACTTCTGACCTCCTTTATTATTTTCAATAATTTCCATAGTAACAGAATAAAATAACGATTAAAATTTTTACAACTTTAAAGTCCATGCCAATAAACTTTTTATATGATATTACCACACAAAGAAACCTTGAAATAAAATCCTATTTTTTTTTTAAATTTAAATTACACTATTGATTAAATGCATGCGAATTGCTTTCTCATCATCAATCATCATTGATTGTTCTAAATTTACATGCCAATTTGCGCTAGAAAGCTTGAGAACCAATTTACTTAATTATATGTTTATGGTCTTTTGCATAATGTTTAATTCTTTATCATCAACGATTTGTGTTTTTTGGCTGTCTGTATTTAAAAGTGTATCTGATGATCATTACAATAATTATAAATTAATAAGTAATTGCATTCTATCTCGTATCGTATTGTCTGTTAATATTAATAATAATAATATAAATCATAATTTTAAAACAAAAATTGTCCGGGGAGTAATTGTCCTGGGGGTATTTTGTTTTGGGGGTATTTGTCCGGGCGGTTATATGCGTGCGGGGGGTATTTGTCCGGGGGTATATTGTTTGGGGGGTTTTTTGTTCGGAGGGTAATTGTCCGGTAGATAATTGTCCGGGGAGTTATTTGCGTGGGGGGTATTTGTCCGGGGGGTAATTGTCCTAGAACCGTTTTTGGCACATGCTGTAACACTTTAACAACCCTATAATCCATTCCAATAAACCTCTCAGATAATATTAATACACAAAGAACATAATAAAGTTATTATGATTTTTATTAATTTATTAATTTTTATTGTAACAAATTTTTTATGTAAAAATGTAATTTCATTTTTGTATGTATGAATATTTTAAAAATAAAATAGTATCGTTGGATTTTTTTCAGGAAGACTTTTTTTCCTGAAGACGTTTTTTCTGGAAGACATTTTTCTTGAAGACTTTTTTTCTTGAAGGCATTTTTTCTGGAAGACCTTTTTGAATGAAGATATTTTTACTGAAAGATAATATATATACAACAAAAGAATAAACATCAATTAGAAAAGGAAAAGTAAAAACGGAAATAGGAAAAAAACGTTTTTAATTTATGTTATTTAATATCAAAAAAATTAATATCTAAAGACACAATTATTAAAACCATGTAATATAAAAAAAAACATTAAAAAATAATAAAAAAGACAAAAAAACCTTATTTTACAGTAAATAGTAAACCTACTTTATGTTTAACGTTAGAGAAATTTTTTTAATTTGTATTTAAACGGCATACTTGTGAGGTATTGTCGAATATAAAACCGCAGTCTGTTTGAGATTCCATAATAACAAAGGCAATTTGAGATTCCATAAAAACAAATATTCTTATCTGAGATTGTATTTTTAAATTAATTTATCCTTTAGCAGAATACCGTATATACCAACTTATCATCCTGAGATTGTTTAACAAAAGATTCTAGCAATTATTTGTCTTGAATTTTGTCTATTTTTTGTCTATGTTTGATTTTATGTCTATGAATTGTATATTACTGTACAAAATTTTATGGACGAAGCAACATAATTCAAAATAATTTAATTCGTTTATATGTAAAATTTTTAATTTATTAATTTATTATTTATATTTTTCTATAAGAAATAATTTTAATCATTCTTTTTTGCAATACATATATTTTTTGCAAGTAACTTTTATATTATTTTCCCAAACAAGATTTTCATAGAATAAATGCGAATAGATAAAAGCATAAAAAAACAAAATTAAAAGTTATCTGTTAATTGATTTTTAATTCTGTTAATTATACTTGTGTTTCTATTTATTTTTATTAAAATTAAATCAACATGTTTTTTAAAAATCATTTCAGAGCCAATTACAATTTCAAGCGGTTTAAATTCATCTACTTTTTCAATTAATTAAACACTAATTTTTATAGTAACTCTATTTAAAATATCTTTTTTCTTAGTAAAGAAAATATATTTTGTTTTTTTGATATTTATTTTTAAAACAGCCCAGTTATTGATATTATGCAGGCCAATATTAGTATTTACCTCTAGATCGGATATCTTATGAAGCGTTGTTATTATAGTCGAATCATCTGCATATATATGGTGGGAGTAGATTGTTGAACGACATTGACAATATCATTAATAAAAAAATTAAACAACTTAAGGCCTAAAATGCTGCCCAGCGGTACACCACAGCCCACTTGTCTCAGTTTGGAGTTAAAACCTTTGATACATTGAAAGTCTTGCCGACAAGTAGTTCGCAAACCATTTTAGAGAAATGCCTCTTATCCCATAACTCTCCAACTTCATTTATAAAATATCATGTGGGATCGAGTCGAAAGCTTTCGCAAAATCCAGGAAAACTAATGAGACCGACATTTCTATGCTCAAACCGAAGACATTCTCGTTCATCGCACCTATAACTGCTTCCGACCTTTTACAAAATCCAAACTGATTTTTGTGATCAGTAATCGGCACTGTTTTCGAGAATTTCTGAAACTGAACTTAGAATGCTAATCGGTCTGTAATTTTCAACATTATATACTGAGTTAGACTTATGAATTGGAACAACTCTAGCAATTTGGGAAAACACCACTTGACAATGAAAGTTTAAACAAATGGAAAAATATAACACTTTTTGAGTTAATGACATGTTTTAAAATTTTGTTAGATATTTTATATTGATCCAGACTGGATGAATTGGAAAAGGAATTGACAATTTTAATAACTTCACATGGATTGGTCGGTGATAAATAGAACGAATAAGATGGACTTTTGAAAAAACTTAAAAACTTTTAGAATTTTTGTTAGTGGCAGACTTAGATGTGAAGAGATTTATAAAATAATTGTTAAAAATATTAGCCATTTTTTTATTGTCTTTTATGGTTGTACCGTTGTTGACTAGCGTTATATTATTTTGCTTTTTATTGTTTTGTCAAGATTGTTAAGTATTTTCTATTTTTTCTTCATATTTAAATTTGAATTATTAAAAATATTATTATAGTTATTTATTTTTGCTATTTTAATTAGATTATTTAATTTATTTCTAAATTTCTAATATCTTATTTCCGGGTCATTAGAGAAGGTTTTCTTATATTTTCTAAATGAACAATTTTTTTACATTTCAGTTTCTTAATTTGTTAATTTTCCGAGAGGTATATGGGCAAAACTTTGTAAATAAATTTTCAATGGTTGCCCAAAAATTACTAAAATCCGAATAGCAATCTTTCTCATCCAAAGTATCGGATCAATGGTGATTAGATAAAGCAACATTGAGTTTGTTCAAATTCTTTAAAATAGTGTTATGATATGAAATATGGTCTTTACAATTCAAGAAAAGAAATGCTACAAATATAAGAAAGTGATCAGATAAATCTGACAAAAAAGTACCGCTAAAAAAGACCCCAGACCAGACTATTTGTAAAAAAAATATTTGTGATGGTGCTAGATGTTGCAGATGTTCTAGTTGGCACGTTAATATTGAAATACATTGGAGAAGGAAGACATTAAATTTAAAAAACGATGACTTGCAGTCGTTTCAATTGATGAATCAATATTTAAATCCCCTTTTATACATACCAATTTTAGTTCTTTTATAACATCATGCATTAAATCTCCAAATGATTCAAAAATAAATTTATATTTGTCGATGGGGGTCTATAGACATTTATTATAATAGGGTTTTACTTGCCTTGGTTATTAATCTCAATGGCAATTGATTCAAAAGTATCGTCATCACTAACATTTCTAATCCAACAATCAATTGATTTGTTAATAAAAATTGCCGTTTCGCCGCCTGGACCTACCTTTCATTCCATTTTTGATTAAAAACTGACAGTTATCTGAAGAAATTAACGAATTGTTGCTACCGTTCAACCAGGCAAATGATAAACAGATGACATCAAAAAATATCAGTCTCTTGGATTAATATTTTGAGTCTATCCAATTTATTGATAATACTATGACAATTCAACTTTACTATTTTAAAGCAAGATTTCAGTTTTATTGATGGAGTAATACATTTTAGCATACTTGGATTATGTTGCTGACAGTTATAAAAGGAAGTTTTATATTTATTAAAGAAACAATTATTTCCTGACGAATGGTCATTAAAAATGTTAAACATGTAATGATCTATAAAAAAATTAATTAAATGTTGATTTGTTGTAGCCAATTCAATTATCAACGATTGCTATTTTTTTTGAATTGCTCATTTCTCACCCATCATATATATCTGTCGACTGTCAGATCATTTAATTGGTCATTGTTAGAAATTTTTATAGATGATGGTGTTTTGTTCGTTAGTTGGACTTCAATATATCATATGATGGTGTTTTGTTAGTTAGTTGGACAATTTGATTTGTATTTGGCGTCTTAAAAACGTTATTTGTGTGTGATTTATTAATTTGTGAATCTGACGGACGCGATAATCCAGTCTCTGATGACACTACCATCCGGCCGAAACATGGGGTCAACAGTTAGTTTTGCATATTCAACATTTTTTAGAATTATTTTAAATGCTTTTGCTGGTATTTTTAACGTTTTTAATAATAATGGGACATATTTTAATTACGGACATGCCATTTTTCTTGAGGTAATTTGATATCTGAGCATCATCTACTTCTGAGCTCATTTTTTCCAGATAAATAACCGATTTTTCAACAGGTTGAGGCACTGCCCTCAATTCGCAAATTTTTTTCGTTCCATAAACGACCTTAACATTCTTTTGAAGGATGCCGAAGCACAATAGACGGTTTAATGCGGTATTTTCAGGATTTAATTGTTTGCGTTCTTGATAAATTTTCTATTGTGGTGCAACGTAATCTCTGTTGAGCTATGATTTTTTTGTGTCTAAGTTAATATTTTGTACGGTTTTAGCATTTTTAGCTTTAATGACCGTATCTGAGTTTGTCATGTTTTCAATTTGCTTCAGTCGGTTTGTTTGCTTAATGCTTTCTACTATGGAGTTAAGGCTGTTGACTACGTTATTTGCCAACGAGTCTATTATATCATTATTCTTATTCATAAAATGGTTAATAAACAAACAACTCAACATGAATTGTACTGTACACGTACAGACAGTAAGGAGATCTGTACAATATATCGATACGTCTCAAAAACAGTAGTATACTTCTTGTGTTGACTGGCAACAGATATATAACGCACCTCAGTGAGACAATTTTAAACTATCCTTTATAGTTTATTTCAATTTGACAACTAATTAAGAATATATGGATAAATTCGAAATAAATTCAAAAATTCCACTCCAGAAGAAAATGAAATAACCTTTGAGAATCTCTCAATACTTGCAGCCAAATTATCCAAAAATTTAAGGAAACAACCAATTTTTTAAGAATTATTTAGTAAAACACGAGCAAATGAAAAAACGTCCGAGAGCTGTCGTGCTTTGAAACTTATTCCAAAAATTGACTTATTGATGCTAAAAATTCATGGAGTTATATTTCTGTTGAATGCAAAACGTTGCCATAAATGTTTCCCGGTTTAAAATCGCCGACTATTGGAGTGGGCTTAACAAAAGTGGGGGTTAAGTTGACTTGTGCGATAAGTTTATTAGTAGATGTTTTGATAACTGTTGTTGGATCTTTGGTATCTGACAAAATATTAGAGGTTTGGTTGTTGTAGTCGGTTCTGTTCATCACTACGTACATATTCAATTTGTCGGATTTGCGTATGCTAAAAATTCAATGATTTTACTGTTGTTGATTCTTGGGAAGAGGTCCTTTTTGTAAGACATCATCATAAATCATTGTAAAGTTGACTGGCTCGGCAAAATCCAAAATTAGTTCAAAATGTATTTCAATTTCGACAACGACTATAGTGAGGATAATGTCAAAACAAATTTAAAAGCCAAATACAAATTTGAATAAGCAAACACTTCAAATAAGACGTTTGAAGAACAAAATAACAGCAATGATAAACTTAAATAAAATAAATTATTGTCTAAAAAATTTGCATTTATATTAGTGATTGTTGCTGTTTTCAACTGATGAGATGGTCTACATACTTTCTAGTAATTCTACTGATTCTGATGTTAACCGTCATCCACTTCCATTTCAAAGATCAAATTATACCCATCTTCGAGAGTTGTTGGAGTACTTCTCCGTTTCCTTACAAAATCCAACAAAGTAATTTTTTGTTAAAATGTCATCAAATTTTTGAGCAGCTCATTCAAGTGTTGCAGTGCGTCACTAAACTTTCTTTTCAAAATTTCTAAAAAAATTTTTGAATATAAACTAATCTAAAATAAAAAAAAACAGCGTAAAAACCACTATGCCCAGGGAACCTGTTTTAAACTATTAATTACTTGATCCATAACCAAGTTGTGAAAAGTGACACATAATTTATCTTCCACACTTTTAGCGGTTGGATGGTTATAATTCTTTTTTTTCCTTCAAAACACTTTGCACCTCAGTGTCGACATTTGTTTTTGTCTAGTTTATTATCTGTCAATTTAGAAAAATTTGTAGCTTCTTGAAAAATTGAATTAAATTTTCTGCTAAAACTGAAAATTTAATAACTTCTTTGGCAGCTGGCAGCCACCGGCCCACCTGGAATTTTCCGGTGTCCCGGCGGTCCAGTCCAAGCCTGTATACAAGATGTGGGTTCCATATTTCAGCCATCACAGCAAATTTTCTTTTTGTAAATTTAGAAGATCGGAAAAGCAGAATAACCAAATCATCGAAGTCCGATGACACCAGATGATTGCGTTCACTTAATCTTGATATCAATGTAGTTTTTCTTTTCACTAAGATTGTGCCCCGCTAACCAAACGTTTTCTAACTAGCAAAACATTTTTGAATTTCATTCTTACAGAAAATTGCGGCCATTAAGAAATATACAGCGAGTGTTAAGTTGTGCAAATCTCAACAAAAGTTCTAGAAGTCATTCAGGACATATTCAAGTGCTCATTTGTTTAGTCTAGACAGAAGTTGAAGAGGTTGTTTTGAATAGGCTTGTACCGGATTTTCCTTTTTCCAAAACAGATGGAGACAAATTTAACCTAATTTAATCGGGATCCAGCACTCCGGATTTGTGTATCAATCGCAATTTATGGTTTTTTGCTTGCCGACTGGTTCCAAACCTTGAAAAAATATTGTCTGATTACAATAACCTAATAAATTAACTTAATTGTAATACAATATGTTTGAACACCTCTTTTTATTTTTATAATCAAAATGATAAAATATAAAAACTGTACATAGTCTAATCGATAATCAATGAAATGTAAGCTTGTATGTACACTGTACTCTAATCAGCATTAAATTCATCGTATTAATGTTTCTTTTGTAAAAGCCTGCCGATACCGTGTTGCAATATGCGATGTGCCGAGAACATAATCATTTGTACAAAAGATTCAGTACATTTTTTGAAAGATGAACTTGATTCTGTTAAGCATGCCAAATGTTTCTGCCAGTTTAATACAAACATTTTGGACTTTTGAGTTAAAAGTAAATTTGGAATCTAGGTTAATTCCTACAAATTTAATTGTTTAATTTTCATAAATTTTATTTTAACAATCAAATATCGGTCTATTTTTTTAAATAAAAAAAGAGACTTTTTATTTGAACCAAAATTGTTTTTAAATATTCTTAGGAGGCTTGAACATAATTTTTAGAAAAATATTTTTTCAACTTTTGTTAACAACTGTCGTTTTTTAAACCAAATATAATTTTAAAAATTCGTACGACTCAACAACAAACATTCATGACATCGTGTTTGCGTATCAAATCAAAATATTAAACATTTGTTACATATTGTTACATTTGTTATTATTGTCATTTAAAATTTAAAAGATGATATCAAAAATGAACAATATAAAAG
The DNA here is from genome assembly GCF_000326865.2 of Helobdella robusta. NCBI lineage: Eukaryota > Metazoa > Annelida > Clitellata > Rhynchobdellida > Glossiphoniidae > Helobdella > Helobdella robusta. The sequence continues at coordinate 1,242,878 of NW_008704501.1, read as the reverse complement.
AAGCAATGCTAAAACGAAGTCCATGAAATATTTATAAAACACATTGCATCTGTGGAGCCTCAACGTTTGAATTTTTTCGTTTCTTCAAACGTCTCAATCGACCAACAAGAGACTTTGCCACTCTTCTAGGCAGTGAATTTTTTCTTTTCGTTATTTTGAGGTTTTCCTGTTTGTCAAACTTATCTGATGAGCAAACGCAGTTTTTGAGTTGCTGCATTAACTTATGAAGATGATCTTCGTTAAAGATGTGTTTCAACAAGTAGTAATAATTGAGTCCAGGTTGCATTTTTTAACGGCTGAACAGCATGGACATTTCAAATGCAACTCATGAGATGTGCAGATGACCTTAATTGAACAAGCAGACGGATAGCGATTAACTTTGCAAGGATCTTTTTTAAAGCTCATGCAGTTGATATATGGAGATGTTTTCGAGGTGTTGCTTCTAGAAAATGTCGCTGAACAAAGTGTTGATACATTGGAAGCACTGCGGAAATGGTTGCTCAAATCAGTTGCAGGTTCCTCGATAGATATTGAAGTCGGCTGTTGTGGTGTGGTGTCGCAGGTTTTGCTGTCGAATTCTGGTATATTACTTTGGTGTTGCTGTCGACAGCAACACCAAAGTAATATACCAGAACAGCAACTACACGCATCTTAAAATTGCAGAAGCAGTCCTAATCGACATCAATAAACCAAAAATAAATATACAACAAAAAATGACAACCTCACTTCCAACCCGGTGCTTAACCAACAACGAAAACAAAGAAGTAATAAAAACTAGCATCGTAAATAGTGACAAAGAAGAATATGATGCTATCGATGAAGAAAAGGAGACCAAAGAAGATGACCAGCCAATTAAGAAACCTGACACCTAATTCGCATCAAAGTTCAATTTTACAACACCAAAGTTAATTTTTACAACGTCAAAGTTAATCTTGACAGTCAATATTTCCCTATATATACAACAAGGAGCACTGACGATGATTCATTCGGAATCGAAATATGGCCTTATTTGCAGCATAAATTCGAAAAATAAGTTTATTTTGAATTTTAATAAACTAAACGTTCACCAAAAAACTTTAGTGAGAAAAATCGAAAAAACGAACGACAAACATATTAACGCCAAACATTCGGTAGAATTTATAGAATATTGTAAATATATATATATATATATATATATATATATATATAAGAATCGTCTGGATAAAGTTGATTATAAAAAAAAGCCTGTGGTAGACAGAGAATCCCTTTTGTCGTATATCTAACTCTGTCACTGCACGAAATGCAAAACAGCACCAAACGACCTTAATCGTTAGGCCACCACGAGCCCATAATTAAAATAATATATATATATATTATATATAGAATATATACATGTATATTCTATGTATACAAACCACATATATGATTGTTTCCTTCAATCAATAACTCAATTAGCTTGTAAAACGCTATTTCCGCAATGTTCAACAGCACTCCTCAATGAATTTTGCAAACAGATGGGTCTTGAGATCCGCTCTGAACTTTGTCAGTAATGGAGAAATAGTCAGAGAAGTAAATAGAGAATTCCAGAGAAAAAGACCAGAAAAAGCAAAAGCAAATTTAGCAAAAGATTGTTTAACACGAGTTAAGAAGAAGCGAGAACAATTTCCACTAATCACTAATCAGTGATTAGTTGAGACATCAGCGTACTTTCATGTTTTTTTCTTAACTGCCTTTAAAAAAATGTTTGTTTAAAAAGTGTTCAATATTGATTTTAAAAAAATGAAAGTATCTCAATTATCAACATATATTAACGATTTTATGTAATATATTCTGTACTCCAATCAGGCAGCAACTATCAGAACAACGTATGGTAACACCGATTGGTTCAAAATCGGTAAAGGCGTCAGGCAGGGATGCATTTTATCCCCAGCTCTGTTTAACCTGTATGCCGAAACCATCATGCGACGATGCAATCTGGACGAGACCACAATCGGAGTCCGACTTGGAGGTAGGACTATTAACAACCTGCGATATGCGGATGACACAACTATACTCGCAGAAAGTGAGAAAGACCTGAAATACTTGATCCAACGAGTTCAAGAGGAAAGTGAACGCATGGGACTGTACCTCAACGTCAATATGTACCTCAACGTCAATAAAACGAAAGTAATGACAACGGCATGCAATGATGCAGTAAACATCAAGATCAACAATGAACAGATCGAGACAGTGCAAGATTTCATTTTCCAGGGAGCCAAAGTTGACCGAAACGGCGAATCTGGACCAGAGATCAAAAGGCGGATTGCACTCGGCCGGGCTGCAATGCAAGGAATAGATAAAATCTGGAGGAGCAAGGATGTGAGCATTGCAACCAAAACGAGACTCGTCAACGCCATTGTCTTGCCCATAACAATTTATGGATGTGAAAGTTGGACAATCAAGAAAGCAGAAAGAAGAATCAACGCTTTTGAACTTTGGTGTTGGAGAAGACTACTGCGTATCCCCTGGACATCGCGAACAACAAATAAGACGGTCTTGGACAGTATCAAGCCAAAAATGTCGCTTGAGGGCAAAATCGTCAAACAACAACTCTCCTTTTTCGGCCATGTTATGCACCCAAATTCGGCGCTGGAAACTTCAATGATGCTAGGTAAAGTAAGTGGGACGAGAAGAAAAGAACGGCAAAGAATACGTTGGCTTGATACAATCACATCGGCCAGCAAAATGACGATCTCAGAACTTAAAATAATCGTCGAGGACAGGAACGCATGGAAAAGACAGATCCATAAAGTGGCCGAAAGTCGACTTCGACTAAATGGCTAATCATCATCATGTAATATATATATCATCATCATGTAATATATATATATATATATATGGACATTTTATTCTATACATATAGACACGGCTCACTTATATCATCAAACTGACATGTTTTTCTATAATGTTTGGATCTTTGTCTTTTTTTTCAATCAATTTATTTAGTAAACTTCGTTGTGATAATCGTCAACACAACTCGTCCAATAACGCTGGGCGTCGCCTGAATTTTTTTGATCTGGGTTAATCGTTAATTTTTACTTATTTTTTCACTTAGGGAATTAGTGATATTTATTCTTAAATTTATTTTATCGAAATTATTCTAAAAAGTTTTTCTATAGAAAAACATTCCGGAGCATCATCTGGACCTTCGTACAACGTGTGCTATATTTTCCTGATTTTCTAAGTGCTCCCGGAAAATTTTATATAACGGTAGGAGTAAGTTAATGCAATTGAGAGATATCTTTGATTGACATTTTGGATCATTGAACAATTTTATTTCATCTTAAGTTAGTAGAAATACAAAGCTATTTAATTTTAAATACTTTCTCTTTTTTATCTAAGATAAGTTATCTTATCTATCTTACTTATATTTATATTAAATATAAGATAAAAATATCGTTAGTACAGTATAGAATAGACTTTGCTGGCTCTTTACATTGTTTTGATTAGTTGATTAGAATGGTTATAGACTGCAACCATGATATGGATTTTCAACACTGAATCTAAGCTTAGATACTATGTATGACATGTATATATCTTCAAATGCAATGTGTGCAAGTATATGTGTACATATTTAATTTATGGGACCATTATCAGATTAGAATATTAGATCAAATTAAAGTATACCCAGCAGCCATGCATGTTGATGATAAATCCAGCTGTAAAAATATAATTTGTTAAAAGTTTGACCTAACAAAAATATTATTTTTTTCCTTAAAAATAGGTAAACCAACATGAGTGAAGGACACAAAACATCTCCCAGAAAAAGTGAAAATGCTCATAACTCCTTCCATCTGCCCAGTCCCTTGCCAACCAAACGCAATCGCACTTATTCTCAGTAAAAAATTTATCTTATCACTATCTTTTTTGTCTGAATATATGAAGTCAATAAAATGAAATTGAAAGAAATTTTTAAAAGTTGGCAACATACACAGGTCACAAAAAGCATCAGCAGGGCCGATCCTCAATGGTGTAGTAAAAAGTTTTTGTAGACAAAAAGGTCATGGATTCATCCAACCGAATTCTGGTGGAGAACCTTTATTTGTCCATATTTCAGAGTGGGTCTTATTATCCATTAATTAAAATATCTCATTAAGCAAGAATTTTATTGACAAAATATTAAATGAAAAACATTTTGGGAAGTGTTGTATTAATTCATACTTAATCATTTTAAGCATTGAAACTGATTGTGCTCTAAAAGATGGTGATGAAGTTACATATAAACTCTGTCCCATCCCACCTAAAATGGAAAAGTTTAGCGCTGTACACGTGAAGATGCTACGACCCAAGGAAGGAGTTGAACATGAAAAGTGGGATAATAGCCATACCCATCCTGAAGGAAATTAACAGCCCCAGTCAATTTGTTCCATTCAATTTCCTCGTTTTTGATGTCGAATGTTCGTTATGACATTGTGACGGATTGCTGTGTTTGATATATTTTCCATTATGCTATTTTATTTTAGTGTTAATTTTTAAGATATCCTATTTTGGAGTGGACATTCACCATAACTTTTTCTCATCTTTATTAAGCTTTTTTTTAAACCAAAAAACGTACACTGTGGCAATATATTTTTTCTTTGAATTGATGTCTGTCACTATTTGTCAGAAATGTTCAAGTTACACTGCAAAATCACAATCTTTGATTGGTTCCAGGATTTAAAGAAATCAAATTGCAAGTAGGTTTTAGTTGTGGATAGCCCTACCTACATGGATGAACATTACGTGCGGACATTACATGTTATACCTATTAACAAAATGTAAAACTGCTCAATCTTCTGCTTTTTATATGTTAGCATGACTTGGGGAGTTGTTCTATTATTTTTAATTGGCCCTTTTGTTTTATTTATTTTTGTATACCGTTGACAACCATAGACTTCTACTGACACTAACAATAAGCAAGAAAGACAATTATTTCTATATAATTTCTTAATACTGTTTCGTATTTGGAATGTTTGCATGTTCTTCCATGAATGAAGGTTGAGTCTTATTTGTGGTGAAATTGCAGACATTCTTATTTTTCACGTCTTATAATAAATAATTAAACTGATTTATTCACTTCTGTAAATAGTTTACTTTTTTGCATTCGGAGATGTTGTGCGCCATGTCGCATTTCCGCCAAAAACTTGGTGCCTCCGAACAAGTGATACAATAAAAATGACCCAAAATCATTTCTTGGTAATCTAATTTGACAAATAATTTCAATTAAGAACGATAAAAATATTTTTTGAAAACTATAACATAAAAAATTTATACAAAAATGGGAAGGAACTGTCTCAAAAAACTGTACCACGTTGAAGGTTTTGCGGTTGTAAAATTCAGCTTCAAAGCGAAAACTTTTGCAAACTGAAAGTTTGGTTATAAATGCACACAAAATATCTAATTTTTTTATATCATAATTAATCAAATAATTTAATTATTTTGACTGTTTAAAATTAAAGAAAGATTGAATTGCAATACATAACATTTTTTCAGCTCATCACTACACAAACCAAAAAAATGCGTAGATATTATATTAACAAAGGTGTATGAAAAACGAAACCGCTACTCACTTTTTATTCAAACTAAACTTGGTGTGGAAAAAATTGGATAACGTTTGCTGCTTGTCATCCTTGACAATAGCGTTGCTTAACTTGGATTTGGAATTTTTCCTGGATAATCCTGATGGCCTAGAGACTTTACGACTATTATGTAGTGCAACGTTGATTTTATCACATTTAATAATATTAGTTTGCTTGTTATTGATAAGTCTATCATCAGTTGCATTATCTTCGAGACTAGATCCTGAAATGAATAATAGTAAAAAATATGACAGCAGTGAAGCCACGTGAATGCAAAAAATATGCACCTTTCAGTCCGCGGATGGATGCCAGAGGATTTTCGCTTTTAAAATCATCGCTGGGAATTACACTTTCATTTTCGTAGTCATCATCAAAACAATCAACGTGTTTGAAGAAGTTTGCCTCATTGATGGAGAACAATGATCTGCGTATTCCTTCACTGAAGCGATGCGGATCCTCAGTATGGTGACTTTCATTTCCATCATTACATATTAAAGATCTCTTGATCTGAGATGCCCTATCTATATTGTCGGGGCTGTTGAATAAGCACGCTTTTGGTTTGTAACTTCGTTTGCTTGAAGAAGATACCATTAAAGGCAATAATGGACTTTCTCTCTCGTAGTCATCACCGTCATTAACCTCGAGGTTGCCAATGCGTTTAGGAGTTGCACCATCAAGCTTACATTTTTTCATCAAAGGTTCAAGTTTATTGTTTTTGTTGCAACCAAAAGTATTGACTTTGTTGTGATTTTTATGAATAGCGTTGAATATTGGTGATGTGTCTCTTACTAAAGCATTGCTATGAAAAGAATTTGTAGGACTAGGACTAATAATAGGGTTAATTTTATGAAAATTAACAGAAGTGTTACTGCCAACAATATCGCCATTGGGTCTTCTGGTGACAGAGGAAAGATCATTAATGTTTGTATCATGCGTGCGGGCAAAAATGGATAGCTTTGATTTGACTGAACAGCTTTTATTTAACAAGTCAGGTGAATCAACTGGAATAGAAAATTGATTTAAACACAAAGCATTCAATAAAAAATATGAGCAATTAAAACATTTTTAACATTGAAGAAATTTAAGAATAAACTTATTGAAAGGGAAACTGTGTGCACCTATATCTGAACTGGAATGAGCATAACAGGAATGATCAATATCTGAGTGCCTGTCATTTTCTTTCAACCTAACAAAGAAATCTGATTCTTTAGCTGTTTCCGGGGAGGACACAAAAAACCTAAATAAACGAAGCATCATTAAAACGGCATTTAAATGGCATATAAAATTGCGGGTTTGTGATTTGGTGAAGTGTGAAGACATTGTTTCAATGATATTTACACAAACAGCTCTGAAGTTGCAATTTTGTATGCTATATTATATGACTTGAATTCTGGTTTGATACTGATGAGTATTTTAACACAATAGCAATTGAGTTCCAAATATACATTAATGTCCTCAACTATCGAAATTTGAAACATGCAACTAAACGTTTACTTTCTTCTTTCAACTGCATTAATAAATTAAATCACTTAGAAAAACATTTCAATTTGAAATAATTTTGAATGAAGCAGAAAAATCAGTCATCGTTTGTTGCTTGGTTTGAAATCATCCAAATTTGATTTTACTCAAAATTATGCAAAACAATGCCTTTATGAACATTGTATAACTACTAAACACATAATTTAATGAAAAACAATTTTTTGAATTCCATCTTCTAAAAACATACAGCACAGTGACGGATCTGGACAAATTTGACAGGGAGGCCAAAATTTTGAAAATGTTTAAATTTTGATGGATGGAAGGGGACCAACATTTCCAACATTTGTGGTTGTGTGGCTGACGACCTTTTTGTTTTTTTAGCTTGTCATATCTACTTTTGGTCTATTTTCCACATAAAACGCTGCTTTTTTTCTATTAAATCAATGAATTTTACAGACATTTAATACAGATACCGTCCACAACGGAGAGCCACTGCCCCCCGGTCCTCCTAGATCCGCCACTGAGCACATATATAAGTAACCTGCTTTTGACTTCTCTATTGGAAGCATGTATGATGGAATTTGACTTGCCACTGTTGACGACGTCATCGTCGTGATTGCCGCCCTTCTTATCATCACAACCAGCGTCACTGTTGTTTACTGCAAACACATTGAATTTCTTGGGGGACAATATGTAAGTTGGCGTGGATGGCTTGCAGTTGGGATCGCTCTTGGAACTGTCATCCTCTAAGTTGTTTCTAGAGTCAGTGTACGATACATAGCTGTCCTCACGATTACAATTCCCATCGTTCTCTTTATCATCATCATCACCATCATCATCTCCGCCGTCATCAGAATTTCTGCTACATTTTCCAGAAGTGAAACTAACATTTGGTATATCAGTTGGATTTCCAGACAATTTATTTACAGATTCGTTGGTCCCACCAACACCATCATGGACAGTATCATTATCTCTACAGCAGGCAGAATATAATTGAACAAGTTGAGAGTCAGTTGGCATGTTGTCATCTGTTGAAATGTTTCGTTATTGTAAAACGTGAAAACAATGTCATAGTTACATTAATTCGTAAAAATCTTTTGATAGGTGATTGAGAATTATGTTGAGATAAACATTTTTTTTCGACGGCTTATTATTTGTATTATAAGTATTTCTTACAATGACTTGTAAACTAATTAATTTAAAGTATTCAAAGATTTTTTCATATACTTACAGTAAAAATGAGCTAAAAATAATAGAAAATATTAGGAGATAATAAATTAAAATAAATTAACTTCAAGTTATACAAATAATTTAGACAATCATTTTAAGGATAATATAATACTCCATCTGGCTGAATGGTTCCCTGCTCAAAAACTTGAGGCCAACTTTGATCATTTTCAAGGCCAAATACATTAGCACTGCAGTATTTTCAAGTCAGTTGCTTTTTGCGCTTATATTTTAAAATTTGTTTGTTAATTGTGCATTGAAGCCAAAGTTAATTTTTTACTTTAATACATTCCGATGCACCCGCATCAATCAGCAACAATTTGATAAAATAAAAACAAAACAGCAGAAAAAATGTAAGCGCCATGAATGAATAAAAATAAAATAAAAATTGTTTAGATAAAAACGGAGAATCATTACAAGGATCAACTTTTGGCCGTGTGACGTCACTCCCAGTTGAACATGTGACCGACCTCTGCCTCAAACTGGCATAAGGGAGTTTGACAACAACCTCCTTGCCCTTCGTACCAAGTCTTTCCGAAGGTTTCTGCAAGTGAATTTTAGAAAGAAAACAAGTTTGACAGGTGCAATTATACAAGTATAGCAACTAATATCGCAAATTGACAAAAATTGGTTTAAATTAAAAAGGGGGAGAGCTTCAGAAGCTGGCAAAAATGACAGGCAAATATTAAACACGGCAGCATGGTTTGAATACTGTCTGTCCAAAACTAAAAGACCATCACAAATACTGTCCGTCCAAAACTCAAAAACCATCACAAACGTATGACGCGGTGCTTACATGTGCGTGCATACAAAATTTGTACATGCGTTGTGTAGTGCGGATATTTATGGTAGGGTCTTTGTGGCACAAATGTTTAATTTGAGCATAGAAGGACAACATGTAAGCAGCTCTGTGTTTGGCATAGCTGTATTATAAAGAATTAAAGAGAATCATAATTCTATGATTTAAACAACTAAAAAAGAGTAAATCACCATTGAAAGTTTGTTGAAATCGTCTGCAGTGATCGTGTTGTTCGTGATGGCTCTGCGCTTTGTGTAACCTTCCTTTGACCAAATACTTTGGCCATTCTGGTACGATTGCAGCTGCTGTTCAATGTAATGCAACATTTAAAAAACTAATATAAAAAACCTCAGGTTAATCTCAGAAAAACGACTTTATAGTTTGTTAGTCAAAAGAAATAAAGCACCTTGTCATCGTCAGGATCATAGTGAGCCATTGTAGAGCCATCATTGACATTAACGTTGCCCAATGCAATTTGCAGTGCCTCCTCATCAGACATGGAACTGCGAGAGTGGTGGCAGGCAGGCAGTGTAGGAAAGCAGGCAATCGTAACATTTGGTTTCAATGCCAACGAGTTAATGTCCATTAACACATTTTATTAGCAGTGATTAACTAATATAGATAAAAAATAACATTTTGTTGAAGAAATTTTTAAGTTAACTAAAATTAATTCAATAATCTGTTGAATTCACACATTATTAGTACTATTGCACACATTTTATGGACAAAAAATCAGTTATACTCTACCAGATCTCATTAATGCAAAAGTTAAACACACATTAAACCGGAGTTGATAAATAATAAAATAGGGGGGTAGTAAAAGATTACATTTGTAATGACATGACCAACAATCCTACCAACACCAACAAAAGCTACCAACAAAAATTGCAGACAACAACAACAAAACCACTAACAACACCAACAACAAAGCAATAACGACCGTCAACAACAACAACAACAGCATCATCACTGTGGTAGTAAGGATACGGACCAGCATAACTCATATCCAGCCTGAGAACATGAGCCGGATATGCATTCAACGGCAGCAACTTTCTCCTCAATGGATCAAAGACCAATTGGTAAAGAAAAGTATTTTCAGCTTTGAAAAAGTTATTAATGTAATCATCTGTTACAACTAGGGAAGGCATTTTTAATATCATTGGAAGCCTTTTTAAAACCTGGATAACGATACAACATTATAATTATAACCAGAAGCAAATTTAGAGGGCAGAACAGAGAAGACAGAGTTATATGAACCACAAAACAACAGTCATAACAAGAATGCACATTACATTCAATATTATACAAAAATTACAATTCAATAATTTAACACAATTCAAACCTGCTTCATGTCAGTCTGTCGGCTGAGCTTGAAAACTTTTGTAGCTTTAGCAAGTCCAATGCCTGGCAAGCTTGGCAAGTAGTCACACCCACTCAGTATGCAAATCCTTTGAAACTTTTCGAAAGTGAACTGATCAGATGGAATATCAATGGCCAAGTGGAGTTTGGATTTTTCAACTAACAAACCATTGCCCATCAAATCCATCTTGAATAAAATCTGATTTGTTATCACAAAAAATGTTTTTAGAGGAAAATTAATTACCTATGAATATTAGCAAATTTAAAAAGGGGAAAAATTATTATTATTTATGCAAAAAATAAATACACATTTATTTGCACTTGAATAAATGTACAACAAATGAAAGATAGAAAATACTTTATCACAGCCAAAAAGAATGAGATCAGAGTCCTCAGTGATAATGACATCAGCCAGGCCGATTTGGTTGAGGTAAGCCAGTTGAGCATCGGCTTCATAAGGTGCCACGATGCAATCAACACCTCTTGCACGACACGCCTGACAACATGTATAGTTCAAAATCAGCTAGTTATCATTTTTAAAGTAGAAATTTGAACAATTATTAACAAATAACATTATACTACCTAAACAACAATCACACTGCATCAAGTAATAAATTATACAGCAATGACAAGTACAGAATGTTAGAGTTTAAGAAAAAAATTTTAAATAGGACAAAAAAAAATTTTAACCTTAATAAGTTCAAGTGCCATGTGGGGTGTGATGTCAATGCATTGGACCAAGCAATCTCTTGCCTCTGCTTTCTTGCCTTCCCTCAAAAGTTGGGCTGCTTTCTTGCGATTGGCATTCCTTCGACTGAATCATGTAATTAATTAAATAAATGATTAATTACATTGTTAGCCCAATTAATAATTATGATTTCACAATAATGATAATGATGTTATGAGAATTCTTTCAACATAATAAATTCATACTCTCTTCGAGTTTGTTCAACTTCTTTTTTGGATGGCAAGCGACATCCATCGAATACCATTATGGGCTTAATGCCAAATGCCAGCAGACTGTTGACGTACTTCATGCAGTAGAGAACATACCTGCCAGGAGGATACATTAGAAGTGTTTGTTCATTCTATCATGTTAGTGATTGATCATTTTGATTTTGTGATCTAAGCATTAACCGGCCCTATAAAATAATAATTAATCATTATTGCATGTTGCAGTTTCATTAACCGTTTCATTGACTGGTTTCATGTTAGCCTTAGCTTTAGCTTTAGCAGCTAAGTGCAAAACTTAGGTTATGAACAGAATTAGAAGCAATAAAAATTTGAATACTCATTCATTATGATTATTGGATGAAATTATTTTTTAATAATATAACAAAAATAATTTTTTTTTAAATATTTAAAAAAAATTAAATACATAATTACATAGTAATAATAAAAAATAATAATCAATAATTATTAACTTAATTATTATTATATTGTAATTATACTAACAATTAACTAAGTTAAGATTAACATTAAAGATAATTATAACAAACTTACTGATCCGTTTTTTCGCCAAGAGCCAGTTTTTCAGCGCACGCAAAAGCTCCCTTGTGCAGCCAGCAGTAACTGTCGATGGCGACCACTGCTCCTTTGAAATCCTTAACGTTGCAAGGACTTGATGCTTTCTTCAAAAAGGGTATCAAGCCCTGTATACCCATCTTGAAAAAAATGCAAATGAGTCACGATAAATTATTCATTATTAACCTAACTAAAAATATCCGATCCGTCAACTGAAATAAGAAAATATAATTAAAAAACATAAAAACGGTCCCGAAATCGGATCTTAGCGGCACAAACTAAAGTAGGAATGGGTTGCAAAATATTTGTCACTTTTATACGTTCGAGCCAAAAACCATCTGCAGACAGCCTCAGATAATATATGGTCACAGACTCAGACACATGAGGATGATTTTCGTATTTTCAGACATTTTGATATAAAAGCATATGCCTAGAATATAAAAAAAGATTGAAATATGTAAATTTATAACATTGATGGCATTATTTTATTCCATAGAAAATATTTATAACCTTTATGTCTTCTGTTCATTCTGTGAAGGAGTATAGAGAATGCACCTTGAGATATAAGCAAAGAAACTCTCCAATCAAATATAAAATATAATTCAGAAATAATAAACTTTACAATCTGTAAGAACTTTCGATAACAAACAATCAAGAATGTTTTCTGCTGAGGCATATAGACTGCGATGCACTAAGAGTGCCAGATGCCTCTGGAAGCAAAACATGTCGGAGCTAAAAGGAATGGCGACCTTAATATTTTACAATTCTTTAGTTTTTCCAGGCTTTAATTATTGTTTTGAGTTTAAAGACTTTTGAAAATGTTAACATTGTGTACGGCGAACTTACAAAATTTAAAAGATAAGAGTCGGGAAAGAAAATTTTGTATAAAAATTTAAATATCTTGAAAATAATTTCAATTGGGCTTCTAGAGAATCACAAATAACCATGGATTAACCTAACCCTATCATATCTCTCCCTTTGTACGTTCTACTGGAAGCATGAAATGCAATGACGTCACGGATCCATTTTAATTGATGCTGACTTAAGTTTTTGCAGGTAATCGTTTTGAACATAAAAATACAGTGTAATAGTATAATTGCTTCCAGATCAAAGTTCAGATCAAACGCCTATAACATATATATAGAACATAGGCCATATATATATTCTATATATATGGCATATAAATAATTCAATGGATATAACATTATATCTCAATGTAAACAGCAAATAATACACGAAACCAGTGCATGCAGAATGTGGGTTGAAAATTTGTTAAGAAAACTTTAATGAAAAAAAAACCCCAACTCGTATATATATTTAAAAAGACAGTTTTATCAATTTGAAAAAGGCAACATATTGTCATAAGTTAATAAAAGCGTGGATAATCGAGTTAAAGGACAGTGACGGATAGAGAATTTTACGATAAGGGGATTAACTCAAAATTTTAAATTCCTTTTTAATCCCGTTTTGGTGACTTTTTTCTAATTTCCGTTTTCTTTATTGCTATATTATACACAGAATCTTCAATTTTTTGTTTATGGTTGAAAGATCTGTCATCATATAGAATTAGCAGAGCACACATGAGTTAACGAAGCAGGGCTGAATGTAGATCAAGGTAAGTTAGCTGAATTTTAAAAAGCTCAGCACACCGCAAAGCCATCGTTCATTCAATCTGGATTTGAATCATTGAGAATTTACGCGTTCAATTGAAAACTTTTGAAAACATCTGCTGATGCGGGCAAATGAGGCGAAAATTTTATTTTCTTTGTTCTAAAATTAATAATTTAGCTAATCAACTAATTTTTTAATTGTGTTTTTTATACTGCATCAGTACTGACTCCTTGAAGAGATTTATTAGCATGTTGAAAGTGTCAATCCTTGTGGTAATTTACAAAAAATCAGCCCGACAAAAAGATGTTTGTTTCTACTTTTGTTTATTTGTTTGTTTGTATTATTCTGAGTAAACGACGTTCTAGTGTTACTTCCACCACCTTCAAGCCTCAAGGTGGTCTTTTTTCTTGCATCAATGATGTGTTTTGTCCGTATGATCTATTGATCTATTTTAATTTAATTTCATTTTGAAAATACTTTTCAATTCTGATAAATTTGTTTTTTGTTGCTTCATTTATAAAAATTTATTGGTTTTATTTCAATATTCTTGCCATTTTAGTCATACTAAAACTTAAAATATTGAAGTATTGAAATTAATAAATACTCATTCAATCTACACGCTTCTTGAAATCTGCGTAAAAGGTATTTGCACGCAGGAAATCAGGGATGATGAATATGTCATTGTTATTCTGAATATGTTGCCATTGTTGCTCTGCTTTTTTTATAAACATATTCTAAGCACATTTTTTTCAAATATTAAGCATATGAACAAAATATTCTTTATATATGACAACTCTTGGAGATACTTTTTATAAATTAAACATAAATTAATAGGAAAAAACAAAAAATGTGACAAAGCCAACAATATCAATAAAAAACAGCATGATTTAATGATTACGCATACCTATAGATTATAGAAGAACAAATTCTGGACCAAACTGCAACGAGGAAGACTTTGTAAAAACCAAGACTGAAATAAGTGCGACAGACTACCAACTGGCTGATCGGACCAGCCATCAGTAGGTAAAGCCTTTTTAGCATACTGATTAGGAGTTAGGTTGAATTTCGAACATTTAGACAGCCATAATAATGGTTGCTTCCCGTCATCTGATTTGATGCTGAATGGAGTTAAGCAGGTGAATGATATGCTCGTCTGTGCTCGTGCTTTAGTCTCTCTATGTAATTATTTATGTAGACTTGGTAAAAACGTAATGTGATGATGTTCGTTTAAGAAACTGGCATGAAAAAGAGGACATGGAAATGATTGCTCCAGCATCTCTAGCCAGCATTTTTGGTAGAATAACATCCACAACCAATGTAAACAGTTTTACATTAACACTTATCATTTTGTGGATGGCTTCAATGTTCATGTCCCATTTATCCAGATTCATCAAGTCTGTTGTGTTGACAGTGCACAGTAGTCCTTTTCCAATGAATGAATTTCAAGATTATGGGCTGACAGCTGTACATTGCTTGTTGAAAATATTATCTTCTCACATTTTATTTTAAACCTATTTTCTAATGTTATTTGGAGTTCATGAATTCTTGGGTGATGATCAATCAAAATTAGGCTTATTTCTTGTTCAACTAGGAGGTAAGCAAATTCAGACCCCAACTCATCACATATAGCCACAACTGCCCAATCTCCTGATTCTTTCAGAGATTTTTTGGAGAATTTTGACACAGCATAAGTTTTAAATGATGAAATTAACTCGCAGCCTAATTGAACTGATTTTTTGATTTTTTATTAACATAAAATAACCCAATGAGAGCCAGTCCTTTTAACACCGTGTTGTATTTTATACTAATTTCATCTAAGATGATGTTTAGCAAAGGCTGAAAGCTGGCTATAAAGTAAAATTTTATAAATTTATAATAATAATAACTAACTAAACTCATTATCAAACTAACTCACTTAAATTAGCTTAGTAATTTTATACTAAACTAAACTAAAAACTAACTATTACTACCTGAATTAATATACTTACCGATAACGCAAAGGCCTATATAATTTACTCTTCATATATGTGGTATTGGCAAGAAATGAAATACAAAAATATTTACAATGCAGTTTCTTTGGTCAACGCAATAGTTTCTTTTCAATTTTACAAAAATGAATTATCCCGTAGCAGACAGTCTGTCAGCGTTTTCGTTTAATTACTATTCAAGGTAGTAACAATATTTTTGCTACTTGCCTAACTTATATCACTAATTACTTATAATTTTTTTAAACAAGAAATAAAATTTTGAGTGTAAAGCCGGCAGTAAGCCAACCGATACCGACACCAACATCTGTGAAAGTTGGGGCGACGTCTTGCGGGATTGTGTTCGACGTTAGGCATAAAATTAATTTTTAAACAAATAAATATAAAATAAACTTTTAAGCTTAATATCATTATTTTGCATGAACTTTACACAATTTATTATTATTGTTCTTGCTATACAATTTTTTTTACTTTTAAAATAAATTAAGCTGATTTATTTTATATTTTTATATTTATTTTCGATATAAAAAATTTTATCACTAAGTAATTGAATTCAATTTGAAATAGTAGATTAGTAGAGTAGATTTTATTAGGCATTAGATAAGCATATCTGATATTAGCTAGAAGAGGCTGAACAATAAACTTCAAATTTTCAATCACTGTTTTGTTAAATTTTTGAATTAATATTAAAATTATTAATTAAAGTATTAAACTAACATCTTTTTATTTATAATTTTTTAATAAATATTAAAAAAATTCTTTTTTAAATGTTGTTTTCATCAACAAATAAGTAAATTTTTACTTTATTTAAATAAGAATCACGTTTTTATTTCAAGAATGGTGTCATTTTAGCCTCAGATACACAAAGTGTTAGTGAACATTTGAGAGAAAACAATACAGAGACAATATTTTATCTTGCCGAAAACATTTTGTAAGCAATATTTTTATTATGTTTGTTCTTGTTTTTAATAAATAAATTAGGCATTTCTAGTGCCTGTTTTGCTGGAACTGCAGCAGATAGCTATTG
Source organism: Helobdella robusta (assembly GCF_000326865.2). Taxonomy (NCBI): domain Eukaryota; kingdom Metazoa; phylum Annelida; class Clitellata; order Rhynchobdellida; family Glossiphoniidae; genus Helobdella; species Helobdella robusta. The sequence continues at coordinate 1,226,291 of NW_008704501.1, read as the reverse complement.
GGTCTGCAAGTTGGTGAGTTCAGAATTAAAACTTCTTCAGCTAGAAACAAAAAAACAGTGCAGAATAATCACAGCTGTAAGACTAATAAAACAGCTTCTTTTCCAGTAAATATCATTTGAACATTAACTTAATTATTAATACCAACTTGAAATATTAATTTGATTTAGTAAAACATTGATTTTCACTTGAAGACATCAATTTTATTATATTATTCATTATTTTGTAATTGAATCAATTGAAGATATCAAGGTATGTTGGATGTCTGTTTGATAGTTGGAGGTGTTGACATTCACGGGTCACACATGACCACTATATATCCCCACGGATCATCAGACAGACTTCTATATTCAGCTATTGGTAAACAGCATAATGTTTTGTTTGTAATGTAATTCATCATTAAATTTTTTTCATTCAATATATAAAAAGGTTCGGGATCCATGTCAGCCATGTCGGTATTCGAAACAAGATTTATACCAAATATGACTGTAAATATAAAGTGACTTTATTCAATTTTTTGATTAATTGGTTTGTTAATTAATGATTTTTATCAAATTTAACGCAGCAATGTGAAGCCTCAAGATTAATATTGGACAGTGTAAGTGCCAGCATATTCAATGACTTAAGAAGTGGCAAATCCATAGATATTGTTGTCATTCTAAAAGATCGCTTTTCACAAATGAATAAAATTGTGCATACTAAAGACGAAAGGTAATATGACTGTTTTTCACGTTGAATGTAAAATACTAAACTTTTCCACAACAAACCTTCAGAATTAATGAAGACATTGTAAAATCTGTAACAGTTTTATCTCAATCAACAACTAAATTCAATTTAGAAATAGTTGAAGAAAAAAAGCTGAGGTGATCGTCATACAGCGCATTTATTTTAACATTAATGAAGAACGCACGTTGCTTTGTTTTATTGTTTCAAACATATATAACTAATTATCAGCTGCAGTCAATATAACATCTTTTTTGTCATTTGTAGACACTTTTTTCTTTCTTCGTGAATTTTCATCGTTACAAAGCAACAGTTTTTCATTTACCAAAAAATCAAAAATCTGTCTCGTTTTGTTGACGTCAATCTTTATCAACGTTCTAGCTTGTGCTAATCTTAGGCTCCCATGTTTTGCATTTTCCGTTATCAATATTTGCTTGAACTCAAGATAACTTTTAGGCATTAGGCGGCAGGTTGAACACAACTGAAATATTTTGCAAAAATTATATTTGTTACGCAAAATGATATTTAAACAAATAATAATAAGATGATAACATGAATTACTATCAAGAAAATATAAAAAATTGTATCTCAACCTCTTTTTCCGCTTCTGTGAGCAGTGTGTAGCCAGGAATGTTACTAATGTCAAGTGGAGCCGATGATCTTTTGGCTAAAAATAAAATGCATTCATTTATTTACTTAATGATTGGTTATTTTTTGTTTAAAACAAACTGACGTAGTTTGAGGTCGCCGGAGAGACCATGGATCACAGTTTTGTTGTCGATCCACAGTTTGTACTTTTTGTCCACCTGTTGTAATCAAACCGCTTTTTAAACGTTGATAGTTTTTAAAAACTTTAAACAAAATCAAATTTATTTGTTCTCTTTTATCATAATAATTTATAATCGAATTTTATTGTGTTGCTGATCTTCAACTTTTACATTTTTGTACAATCAACAATAATCTATGCACGTTTTTCAATAAATCACAGGTTGGAAACATCGAATGCAATAGTGTTGCCGTCATAGCTTTGTAATGTCTAAACTTTTGAATTTAATTTCTCTAGCTATCAGTTAATTTAGCAATAACCTCTGCGAAAATTTTCTGGAAACAGTGCACCATTATTTAACAACGGAGCTAAATGAATTATATACAAACTTAGGTTATAATTAAAGCAAATAATGAAAAAAGTAACTGACGTTTAGATATTGCAAAACATTGGAAAGCATTGTCATTTTAGACATCATTTCTTTTCTTTTTTCATACATTTTTCGAAAAAGTGGAATACACTGCTTGTATTTGATGCCATTCCTTCTGTAATAACAGAGATCTTGTATCTGCTTTTTTATCTTCTGGGCCACTGTTTATATCAATTGAACAAATATTATAATAGCGCATGGTCCTATATTCAGCAAAATTTTTCAGAGTTTAATTCTTGTGAAGAAAAAATGGAAACACTATGCTGGTAAGGGTCAACCATTTAAAAGCTAAATCAAAATGAGAATAGCGTTCATGGAACACAAATAATTGAACATAGAGCCGGAGGACGCTAACCATAGAAAGATTCCATGCAGAGATCCCACTGCATTGGCCTCAAGAATGTCGTCATAACTCTCAATGTTTTGATGAAGTGGTGACCTAACAAACTTTCGTACCTCTTGCAATGAACTTGAAAAAAGTAATACAATTCAATAGGATGATGTGTAGTTGGCCAGTATCAAAATGCAAATTACTTGTTTCTTTACTCATGTTTATTAATCCAAACTCTGCTATTTTTCTGTAAATATTATAAAAAATAAAAACAAGGGACATCAAAATGGAGAAATCAAATAAATGAAATAAATAGACTTTTTTCTTTTCCATCTTTCCTTTAGAATGCTTCTGTAGATAGCAATGATATGCAAGTTTAAATCTGTACAAGTTTGACAAGATAAATCAACATTTCTTTTGTATCAATAATAATCTTTTAACCATTATCTAAGACTTTTAATTTTTCTTTTTCATTTTCTGAAACTGTTTCATTGTAGATTTCTTCATCCTGGTCCTCCTGACAAATCATGTCTCTCAGATTAAACTCTGCATGATCATTATACTCTACCATGAAATCACCTCTGGCAGCTGAGTAACCTCCCATTTCCTGCTGCAAAAATGAACCGTTGGCAGGCCTCGGTGGATCCATACATGCTGACGTTTCATGAAAAATAATAATTAAAACTTCATAAACATGTTGAGTTTAGAGACAAATCTATTACTTTTATTCCCATCACTATTATAAACATTACTTTTGAAGATCATACCTTTAAAAGCTGTTCCTTGTGGTCTTGTGTAATGTGTTTCAGCTATCGGCATGTCTGCAGATAGAGAGATTTAACAAATGTAATTCTAAAATTTTTAATGATTAAAATTTTTGCTTACCAGGCAATGAAACTTGTGGATAAATTAAGTAATATTTGTCGTAGTGCTGTTTGCAAGAGCTGGTTGTTAAATTTGGATAATGGTTTAGCCTTTGCATATATTCAATGATTTCTGTCCTGAAATTGAAAACAACATTAAAATAAGCCATTAATTATATAAAGGGCTAAATTTATATAACACTACTGTCTGTTGAAACATAAATCATGCTGAAACAAATAAACATCACATGATAGCTTTTAGACTGAACAATTTTTAATTTACAAACCAGTTATCATAGCCACACACATTCACTGCATCCAAGAGATCGAGTTCCATTTGGGCAGACCACGATGATTCAAATAATGGAAAGTCATATTTCTTTAAAATAAAATCTTAAGTTAGACCAGCTTGTGATTGAAATATTAATATTTAATAATTTTATATCTAGAAATAACAGATCTAGAAAATTAACTTTGTTAAATAACCAAATCAAACATGGCAATATTAATTTCCTAATAAAAAATATAAAAATTTTACAGGAAAAAGTGTACAAGTAAAAATTGAATATATATAAATAAAAACAACAATGTTTAAAGTAAAATAATACTCAATCTTTTTTTTTTCTCATGCCTCATCCTTTCAAGACATTAGCGACCATTAACCTCCACAAAACCAGATCTTTAACGCTGTAGTAGTTGAAATGTGATGACATTCAACAAGTGGCACAAGGACTTCACAAATGTTATTCATTGTTGACCACGATCTCTACTCCCTGCAATCTTTCCAGTAGTTGTTACATTTTCCATTCCTTCCTTCCCATGATGTGATCAGAAACTTTAACTGCCCCCGTCAGATTATTTGTAGCAATTTCCTCTTTTCATAACCGGACTGTTTTAATACATCCCCATTGGAGGTATGAGAGGTCCAACTGATTTTCATAATTATTTTCAAAAACCACATCTCAGCAGCATCAATCCTTTTTCTATTTCTTTTCTAGAAATTGTCCAGGACTCCGAGCCGTAAGTGAGCAAAGAAAAAATATAACACTCTAACAGTTTTAATTTTGTTGATATTCTGATTTTACTCTTGGTAAAGAAGTATTTCATTTTGGAATATGCATCTTTCGGCATAGCTATCCTTCTTTTGATATCCATATCACATTTATAACCTGAGGTAATCAGACTTCCAAGATAATTGAGGCTGTTGACTTTTTTCACCTGTTTACAATTAATGATTAGGGAGAAGATTGGGGCAGTTTTGCTTTTACTGATAACCATGCACTCTGTTTTGTTTATGTTAATTTGCATACCTTTCCTTTTACTTTCAAAAACCAGTTTGGACACTGGTTTGCAGTTTTGATTCATTGAATCTGCTATCAGATCTGTATCATCAGCATATCTTACATTGTTTATATTCATGCTTCCAATAGATATTCCAGGTAGATCTTCTATCTTTCGCATTATGATCTCACTGTAGAGATTGTACAGGTCTGGAGAGAATACAAAATCTTGGCTAATACTTTTTTATCGCGAAAAATCTTTATTTATCTTGTTACCAATTTTCATCGCTACTCTTTGGTCCCAATGGAGGTTTTTGATAACTCTCGTGCCTATTCCATCAGTGTCCAAATTTTCCAATATTTCCATCAGCTGCACATGTTTTACACTATCAAAAAATTTGAGTAATTAACAAAACATATAAACAAGTCTTTCTTCATTTCAATCGCTCGTTCACCGATCATTCGCAGCATGAAGATAGTGTTTATTGTCCCACGATCCTTGACAAAACCACATTGGACATTTAAAATTTCAGATCTGATGCTCTTAATGTTAGAATTCTCAAGAGAAGTTTTGTAAAATGACTCGTCAAAATGATTGTTCAATGTAGTTCACATATGAAACTCAATAGACATCAGGAATATAACCAGTACTTATGCCTTATGGTTATGCTCTTTTCTATTTTTTAGAGTTTTTTTTAGAAGAAATTGATTCATGAAAATAGAAATTTGCCAAAAGAGAAATTTAAATGATGACAACGACCTTGCATCCATCATAATCATAACAGTCTTATTAGTAGTAGTCTATGTCTAGTAAATAGTAATAGACAATTGCATTATTATACTGTAGACTATACCAAAACTGAAGAACACAACAAACAATCAATCATAAATAATTAAAAATGAAAAACATGGTAATTTAACTAAGAGTTTACTTTTTGTTTTTAAGAGACAGTCTAAAAAATGTTGAAAATTTTTAAAAAATTAAAAATTAAATTAAGGAAAGATAAGATTATTTAATTAATTTATTTATTAAGTTTAAGACTTTAGGTGTAAAAAAAACACTACTGATTAAAATTAAAATTAAATTAATTATTTTATTAATTATTTATTAACATGACATTAAAATTTTAAAAATAATAACACAAATATAAATTAAAATATTAAATTATTAATAATATTAAATTTAATTTATAAAAAATATATATATATATATATATATAATTATATAAATAAACTATACAAAATAACTAACAATATAAAAATAAATAATAAAGATAAGAAAAAGAAGAACATACCTGGACTTCATACTGGTGGTGGTTGTAATGTGGTGGCTTCTCAGATCCTTTTGAGAAACAGTTGAGACAAATAGGTAATTGGCAGGGCACACAGATGATGTATCGACGAAATAAATGATGCCCACATATCAAACATTTTCTCACGTCCGCTCCCATCTGTTTACTTTAAAAAATGAACTTAAAAGAAAAATTTATTTTAAATGCAAAATTTTAAAAGTAAATTTATTTTTTAAAAAGTCTTTAAAATAACGATTATAATAAAAATTGGCTCAAAATTTATTCTATATATATGATTTAACATTTTAATAAATAATATTTTTCAGTTTTTATAAGCGAGTCAAATAACACGTGTTGCACGTGTTTAATTTTTTTAAGAGTTTGTTCACTAATCATTCGTTTGGTTTGATTACCGGTGAATAGTAACCACAAAGTAACTTGGTAACTTAAAAATTACTTCAAAATTGATATTTTAAACGCCAAAATATCAATTAGAAATGTATTATTTACATATACGTATATCAATTAGAAATGTATTATTTGCATATACGTATATATATATATATATATATATATATATATATAGTTTGTAACTTATCACCGTATATCTCAGAAATCGTGTTGAACCCTGTATATAGTGTAGTTGCTTAAATAATAATTCAATATACATACGTTTAACTATTATAGTTCTACACATATATATATTAAATATATATATATAAATCTATATAAATCAAGCTAGCGAGTGTTACGATTAGGATATGAACTTTTTGAAACTTAAATACTTTTACTTTTTATCAACTTGTTAGCCAACTTGAGTGATAAATTAATTTACTTACATATACGTGCGTACGTATAATACAATATAATCGATCGATTCTGTCTCGTGACTCGTTCCGATTGCTAAACATATGTTTTAAATTTTAGCTTTTTTCTCTTTTCTTCTTGTTTAGCATCTATCTTGTAACAATAAATAAATTAATTTGTAAAAACCTTAATTTTATTTTATTAATTAACCTTTTTTTTATTTAGAGGAATTCAGTCATAAATTATAAAATAAAAAATTTGTAAGAAATAACAGAACAGTGAACCAGGCAACCAATCATGAATTTGAATTTTTCAGTTGCTGAACATGAACTGTTGTTATTCCTTTCTCTCTCGCTCTTATGTTCTCTGGCAGTTTGTCACGAAGCCGTCAACCCCATCCTTGGTGATATAGGCGGCCACCAACACACTAAACAAGAACACGAGGGAGAACATGAACCTGAACAAGTCAAACATGCGGCCAGCCATGAAGAAATAGGTGTCAAATTCAACTCATCAGTTATTCATAACAAAGAGTAATATATTCTAATATTATTTTATTTTTAATTAATTAATTTATTAACATTATTAATTATTAAATATAGTGCTACCAATAGTTACCCACTACTCTACTGATAAGAAAAGTTTAGAGGAGGCCTTATTGTGAATATTATGACATAATGATATTGATAATAGAATAATTTTGTATATTTTTTTTATATCAATGTACTTAAAGTTAAACTTGAAGACTTCAGATCTGCTTTTAGAGGTGTAAATTCTGCTGACAGATTATGTTATTTAAATAAATTTTAAATGGAGGAAAGGTCATATAATATATATAAAATTTTACACCATCATTTTTCATGGTTTCAGTTTCTATCATTTGTTTATCATTATTGTTATTATTATTATTACTATTTTATTATTATGAACATTTTCAGAATTTTTGCAGAAGAAAGTTCTTCAAAATTGCTATCAACACAAACAAATATTTCATAAATTAAAACACTGGCAAAGTTCATCAATGGCCAAAGCTGTTGATTCAGCACATGTTTAACAATGAGAACCAAAATTTTAGCTGTTTTGCTAACCTGAATTGATAGAGAAATTTTTAATAACTAATTGTGTATTTGTTGATGAGATCATGAAATACATTAACAACTGACAGACACATAATAGAGCACCTGGATGGTTATGCAAAACAACCAGAGGAGATGAACTCTGATGAACTTCAGTTCCACTACTTTAAATTGCATGACACAAACAATGACAATGAACTGGATGGACTCGAACTCCTTCAAGCCTTTCTTCATGAACACAAAGGTTATTACTTTTATTTACAGAACAGTCTTTAGCCTTTTAAAACTCAATTTTGTGTTAAATGTTTTGTGAAATAGTCTAACTTTCAAGCAACTTTTACATTCAAATAAATTTTCCACCATCTGTTTCATTGAAGTGGTATTGTTATGGAAATAATTTTGTAAATACTTAACTGTTGTGATGACATGAACATTGAGCGTTTTCTTATTTAAATTTTTTATTATTTAAAAATTTCTATAAAGAGTTTAATTTTGATTGGCAGAAGAGAATGATGAAGAGCCAGCTGAAGACAAAAAGAACCATAATCTCAATTTGGAGCACATCGTTCCTAACGTTGATTATATCCTGAAGCTCTATGACAAGAATGATGATGGTAAAGTCAGCTACCCAGAGTTTGTGTCTTCAATAAAGTTGGAAACGAATGATTCACCAGACCAACATCAACAGCAACCCCCACCACCTGCCCAACATTTGTGATCGAATCATCAAATCACTCTTTTTATTTTGTCCTGTCCACCTATATGTGTGTCTGTCTATGTGTGTGTGCGCGGCGCGCGTGTGTGTGAATGGTGTTGGTATGTAATGCATGTCGTGTATATAAAAACTCATTAATTTGTTATTACTCCCAATTGATACTCCACCATTTTACCATGGATAAAGTGCGTTTTGCATTCCACAGATGTCAGTTGAATAGAATATTTATTCGTACGGCAGGGCGGTTGTTGTGTTTTTACATTAGCGATGCCCTAACTTGTTGTATCCCAACTAGTTTTTCTATTTTACATCAACAACATTTGAATCATTTTATTATCGCCAATAATAATTATTATAAGATTTGTTGATTTAGAGGGCAGATAAGCGTTCTTCCTTTTGCCAGGACAGTTTTTAGGCAATTTGTAATTTGTAAAAATACATGCATCTTGATTCTTTTTTTATTGTTAATTAATAATGTAACTGTTTCACAATATTTTTCTCACATCTCCTTATTTCCCTATACGAGTTTCAAATCATGGATACAAGAGCTTGTTAATTGTTATCAATTCATTGGCCTGTTATTAAACAAGTTTAGTCATCTTTTTGCGTTTTCATGTACAGCGTGGGTTATGCAATTCAACAAAAAGTGAAAATCTGTCCATTTTGATCTCAATAAAGTGGACTTGACTGATACACGCAGTGCCGGATCTCGACAACTTTAACGTGGGGAGCCACAACTTCAAAAATGTTTAAATTTTTTGGAATATTTTGACGGGTGGGCTAAGGTTTGTGTTAGTGTGGCAAAAATTTGGCTTGCGACCTTTATTTGATCGATTTTTTTTACATATAATAGTGTTTTTTCGTGCAAAAAACTGAATTTTAGTGACTTTTAATAAAACTGTTCACAACGGGAAGAGAGGCTGCCCCCTAGATCCGCCACTGAATGTACGACGAAATAAATGTTTATGTAGACATTTGTATGGTCAAATAAGTTTCTACGTTTAATTGCCTGAAGCTCCTTTCTATTTGAACTTTCTTAGTTTTGTTCTCTTTTTATAAAAATAAATGCCTTCATACTTTATTGTTCGCCGGATTTTTTATTATAAAAATCGAACTATAATACTTAAACTTTAACGTTTATCAAAAAGCGTTTGCGTCGCAATTATATTTATTTTTACCTTTTGAGAAAGAACTCTCCTTTCTCGTGCCTTATCCTTTCAGGACACTTTGTAGTAGTAGTAGTAGTTGAAATGAGCAGTATAAAAATTTACTTATTAAGATCACGAATACAGAAAATTAATGAGCTAGTTGGAAAACTTGAAAAATAGACATGATGATCTTTGATGTAAATTTAAAAAACGTTACTTTTAGACGGTGTTTGGTCCTGCTGTTTGGTCGAGTTCGAATACAAGAAGATCTCCACCATCACATCAAAAAGTGTGCGTGATGAGTAAATTCATGCGTATTCACATGCACTGTGTGTGTTGTGATATATAAAAATTAATTTAAAGCGAAATAAAAATATTAAAGCGAATTAATACAATGATTGACATGGCATGAGCAAATCGGCTCTATCAGTTTAGTCATCTGGGGAATTTTTGGGGTGTTAGAGGAACAACATCTGCAGGTAGCCAGCACTGTGAGTCGCCCACGACTCCTTTCCACAGTTGATTTATTTTTTGCCAATTTATCATTAATGAAATGCCATTTTTTGGGGCAATATTAAGTTTCCTAACTTTTTAGTTTGACATTTCCAATTACCTTAAACATTTGATGTTAATTCGAACAGTTTTTAACCCTCTACTGCATGGATTAAAAAAATGTGTTTCAATTAAAACTAAAAAAATATTTTTGTATTGGTATTAGATTTCCCATTATGGAAAAATTGTTTTTTAAAAAAAATTTTTCATTAAAGAAGAATAAATGACCAAAATGTATGAAGTGCCAATCGGCATCTTCATGCACAACACAACCAATTGAATGCATTTTTATTGGTATAAAAGATTTACAAAATTATTATTTATTTTGCATAAATTTGTCTAGATATATATAAGTTAGACGAGTAAATCATTGTTATACTGTGTGAAAACGCCTGAAACAGTTTTTGTCCTTTGTAAAGCACAAACTTATTTTGCACTTTTCACAAGACACTCGTGATTGTCCATTACAACCAGGTAAACGACAACGCAATCTTTCAACGGTCCAAAATGGCCAGTGGCTGGTGTCATCTGTACGAACATCAGCAACTGGCTAACTGTCTATGTCGTGCCTTCTTTGTGGCAAACTGAAGTTGGGACTCAATGCTCGGTCGACCCGGAGTTCTCTTCCTACTTGGTCCTTTCCTAGCTTTGCACAAACCTGCAATAAGATCAGAGATTGAAACACTTTATTATGATTGCATGTTTGAACAACAAAAATATTTAAATTGATATTAGTCGTTTTACTTACCTTCTGCAATATCAGCCTTGAATTCCGCCAATCTGAGCATTCCTGAAACATTGTTTTGCTGCGAACGAGCTCGCCTATATAGTAGCCATGCATTCACAACGGCCATGTCAAGACAATGCCAAAACAATCTGTGATACCATTTTTTGGATCTTATGGTGATTCTGTAAAGTCCCATTAGACTGTCAAGCAAATCAACACCACCCATATGTTGATTGTAAGTGGAAATTATCTGTGGGCAGTCAATCTCCTTTCTAATTTTCTCTGCTGAAAACCATTTCTTCACTGTTATTCTGGGCTCAGTACCCAGGTAAGTCGAAAGAAGATTGACCACTTTGTTGTTATACCACTGCACAAATGAAATGGTGACACCATCTACAACAGTTGTGTACTGGGCCATTGATCCACGACCAGCCTTCTTCATGTTCATATCGTTCTGTTTTTACACTTTGAATTGCTTGGTGTTCTAAATATACAAGCAAATCAATGCTTATAAAATAATTGTCAAAATATAGCTTATGTCCAACAGGTGGAATAGTCCGGTAATCTCGGAGACGGCAAAGTGGTTTTTCCAGCAATATTTATTTATAGTCAACAGTTTAAAGAGACTCAAGTTCCTCCCACGTTACAACTAAAAGTTAAACTAAATAATAAAAGCTTATAATAAAAGTTAAAAATAAAAATTTTAAACCAATTTTTACTAGAAAAACCACAAAACCTCTATAAAGTTATAAAAATATGATACATTACAAAATGTGTAACAAAATTTTAAACGTATCTGTTAAAAAGATAGTTTCACTTTTAAAACAAATTATTAATTTTTAGAAACTTGCTTCCAGAGGTAACTTGCCGTTGAAAAAAATTTTCAATGTTAAAACGCTGGTAGGGCGCTTCCAGTTATATAATTCCATGATTTTTACTTCATAATCGGCGGATAGATCTATTTAGTTTAAGAAATTGAACTATAACGTTAAAAATTATTAATTATTCTTTTCTTCGTTAAACGTTTTTCATTCAGGTTTTTCAATTTTAAAGTCATTAACATTTAAAAATTAAAATTCTTCAAAAAACCGCTTATTTTTTTAAATTTTTACATATATATATATATATATATATATATTACATATATATATATATATATATATATATATATATATATATATATATATATATATATATATATATAACGCTTGTATTAAAAGAAGAATGCAAACTTTTGAAATGCATAATGAGAACAACTATTTTTATTTCGTTGTTGTTATTGTTGTTCGTTGATGATGGTTGTGATGATGATGATCGTCATCATAGTTTAACAGATTAACAGTATAACATACTTAAAATACATTGACAGAAATGACATGAATGTTTATTGTACTGCGTATATATGATGGCAGTATGTATGTATGCGTGTATGTATGTGTATGTTTGTATGTATGTGTGTCTGTGTCTCTTTATGTGTACATGTTTGTATTCGAGATTCGAGATTTTAGTAAGAAAAGAAAAACACAACAGTTGCTTTTATTTAACATCATCAAAAGATGAAGTGACGAAATTAAAATTTGTTAAACGTCAATCTTTTAAAAAGTTCAGATTTTAAACAAACAAATATATCAAAATATCGATCGACAAAAAATAATTATCACGAAACATGAATATTTAGTAAGGACAGTTCACAGCATATCATAATGACTAAATCAACATACCAAACAGAAATTATTCATGCATGCATATATACAAAGTAAATCAGGAAATATCCAAAAGTTATATAACCAAAATAAGAAACTAGAAACCAGTCAACATTTTACAAATAAATAGACATTATTAAAAAGATTGTTCAAAAATGGTAAAATTTAAGGCGACGACAAAAAAAATTGTAGTTTGTTTTGTTGGTGTTGTGTGGTGCTAAGAAGCGAAAACAAACACACCACAAAAAAAAATATTAAAAAGTCGCAAGAATAGTAGTCAGTCACCTACCTACAATTAAATTACTCTCAGGGCCCTAGCTTACCTGTAATGATAACTCAACTCATTTATTTTACATATTTTAACGTTTTAATTTTGCTTGAAGCTTTTAATTTATGTTAATGTTAATATTTTACTTGAAACTTTTTAACTAATGTTAAGCCCTAGCCTACCCACAGTTGTTCAACTCATCTCAATCCCTAACTTACTTATGAATTAAATTAAGTCCGGTAAAGAAAATAGAAAGTTGAAGAGAAACATAACAACAACGACACCGAATGAATGGATGTTGTGTATGTGTGTGTTGTATTTATGTGTGTGCGTGTATGTAAATGTGCGCGCGCGTACCCTCCAAAAACTTCTTCACCCACTACGGACGAACCTCCATTGCACCGACCATCATCTGACACGCACCGAGGAAATGAATTTTACCGGATACTGAAAAACAAAATTGAAAGAAAAAGTTAATTTTTTAAAATAAAAAACAAGCCATTGAAAAAAAGTAAGAAGCAACTTATCTTACCATGAGATTACCATCATGAAACGTGCTGTCTCCCACCACAACCCACCTCTGATCATTCTGTAGACAAATTTTTTTTATTGGCTTAGTAGTAAATGAATGTTAAAACGAAAGAACAAACGAATAAATGATTGAGCGAATGATTGAGTGATTGAATGAATTAATTAACCAATCTATGATTCAATGAATGAATAGAATGAGTCAATTAATGGATGAATGAAAGATTGTGTGACAAAATGAATGAATGAAAAAAATAAAAACAACAAAACTAAACCATACTTCAAAAATCGTCGTTGTTGTTTTCTGCGAGTTGTTATCGGAACGATCACCATCTGAAACGTGCTGACGCCCACCACTGCCCACCTCTCATCAGTCTGTAGACAAGTTATTTTTATTAGCTTAGTTGTAAATGAATGTTAGAATCTTAGAAGCAAAAAATTATGAAACGGAAATAATGGCAAATAAATAATATTTGAAAATAATAGAGTAAAATGCAAAAAAAACTTACCGTCGTCCATTCGACAAAGGCAAAATGATGAGTGCCTTCCGTTTCCTGCGTTGTCCTCCAAAACTGGTGCCAGTCCTCCTCGAGATTGTTGTTGAAACACAGCCCGTGGAATGGAGAAAAAGAAAATTCTCACTAGAAAGCTTAGCGGTGCCTGCATCTTAAATTGCTTAATAAAAATAATCTTATCTACCTATTCAATTACCTTAACTAATCTATAATAAATTGTTAATGGTACGATAGTCGAAAGTTCCCCTTCATTCTCCCTCCTTGCACAGAGGTTCACCGACAGCCAGGGCACCGGATAGTAAACCATTGCCGTGCGGATAGTAGACTACTGCCTTGCGGATAGTAAACCATTTGCCGTCCGGAAGCCGTGCGGGTAGTAGACTATGGCCATGCCGCATAGTAAATCATTACCGTGCAGATAGTAAACCATTGCCGTCCGGATAGTAAACCATTGCCGGTTCACCACTGGCCGCCAAGGCTTACCTCTGACAAGAGACTTCGAAATTCAGAGTCTATCGGCTATCGTACCCTCAACTTACCTATTCATTACAAATAAGCCCTAGCTTACCTAAAATTACAAAACTCAAGAGCCCAATTCATTGGCCTTTCGGCACCCACCCCACCACCTACGTAATGCCTTGGGCTCCAACTTAGTAATAATATAAAACTTAAACCCTAAACCTATTAATGAGTATGTGTTACAACGTAGCCTTAACCTACCTATTCATTACATTACGGTCCTAGCTTACCTAAAATTACAAAACTCAAGAGCCCAATTCATTGGCCTTTCGGCACCCACCCCACCACCTACGTAATGCCTTGGGCTCCAACTTAATAATGATAATGTAAAACTTAACAATTAACCTACCTATCGATACACTTACAGCGTTTTAATTTACATTACAAGATTTTTCCTAGAATTACATTATTGCTCTTAACTACCTATGAAATTAAATTACTCTCAACCTTAGTAATAATAAATTAGAATGTGTAATGAAAATAAAATTACGCTCAAATACTAACATGTGTTTATGTATGTATTTGTGTGTGTGTGTGTGTAATACGCTGGTGCGTGTAATGTGGGTGCAAGATAAAATAGAAGAGATAAACTTACGCTGCCTACCTATTCAACTACATTAGTGTTGGATGCTCCCTATCTATCCTACCTACAACTAAAATTAGGCCTATCTAACCTACCTAAATAGCTACTTAATGTAATTGTGTATGCGCGTGTGTGCGTGTGAGCATTCCTACTTAATGTTAAATTACAGAAAAAAAGAAGAAAACGTATCCCAGTCAGGCAGGTATTCTTTGCCACTGAATGAACGAACGTAGCCTGACATCTTCCACGATGAACTCCTCTGGAAGCTTCAACCTGAATGAAATAAAAAAATCCTATTTAATTAATTAATTTAAATGAAAATAGAGAAACGAGCCGCGGTGAAATCCACCAGCCGGAAAAGACAGCAAACTGGCAAAAAAAGAAACCGTTAAGAAACCGTAAAGTCGGAAGTTAGGGTTAAGGTTGAACGTAGGGTGACATCACGACCATTCTGATCCTCCACGACGAACTCCTCTGGAAGCTATAACCTGAATGAATGAACCTGAATGAACCTAGATGAATGGACAAATTTTATTTATTTAATTAATTTAAATGAAAATAGAGAAACGCAAAGAAGCCGACCGGTCGGCAAAGAAAAGAACCGCAAAGAATGGTATCTATATAGGATTTATGCTCTATATAGGATTTATGCTCTATATAACTCTATATAACTCTATATAACTCTATATAACTCTATATAACTCTATATAACTCTATATAACTCTATATAACTCTATATAACTCTATATAACTCTATATAACTCTATATAACTCTATATAACTCTATATAACTCTATATAACTCTATATAACTCTATATAACTCTATATAACTCTATATAACTCTATATAACTCTATATAACTCTATATAACTCTATATAACTCTATATAACTCTATATAACTCTATATAACTCTATATAACTCTATATAACTCTATATAACTCTATATAACTCTATATAACTCTATATAACTCTATATAACTCTATATAACTCTATATAACTCTATATAACTCTATATAA
>NW_008704501.1:1160966-1209837 GCF_000326865.2 Helobdella robusta | reverse complement strand
TCAATCAATAAAAATCCCACTAAAACCAGGAACCACCGCGTACTTGCTGAATGTATGATGTGAAACAAAACAAAAAAAACACAAAACAAAAATCACACCACCAAGTAGAGCAAAAGAATAGGAGTCCCTAACCTACCTATGTAACTAAATTACCTTATGCCCTAGCCTACCTATATAATAAATTAATTTTTACCTCACCTACCTATGCTTTATTAACTTAACTCAAGACTCATGAAGAAAGAGAAAAAGGAGTAAAACAGAACATAAAATACTACCACACAAACAAACATGATGTATGTATGAGCAACCGCTAAAGAACCCACCTAAAATATAAAAAAATACAACATACAAACACACAAACCACAGACATGCAAACTCTATATAACTCTATATAAAATAAAATTAAATAAAAATAAATAAATTAAAAAAATATAAATATAAAAAAATGAGATCAGGCACTCCGATTCGAGCGAGGCAGAAATGCCTGATCTGATTTCAACGTTTTTTCAGCTCCTATTTATACTCGTTTCAACCATACATTTTTATCATTTCAATCATTCACATCAATAAAAAACTTATTTAATGTATGTACTACACTATTATACAGTCTTAACCAAAATGCTAATCGTACTAAATTGAAGTCATCGAACTAACGCCTTCGAAACTTCTGGTTGGCGGTTGAATCTGCTATATTGCTTTTCATATAAACACAATCTAATATAATATAATTTAATTATTTGCATACATGGATTCCAGTCACTTTATATATATATATAATAAAATTCATTATAAAAGCAACAGTATTCAGTGCTATATATGTAAGCACGCAGCTCAAATTTTTCGGGGAGAGTTCAAAATTGTTTGAGACCACACCTTGCTTAACATCCAATTCCAAGCCGAGCCAAGCCAAGCTGAGCCAATATGCATAAATTCATTATAAAAAAACAACAGTAGCCATTACCATATATGTACGCACGCAGCTCCAATTTTTCGGGGAGAATTCAAAATAGTTTAAGACCACACCTTGCTTAACATCCGATTCCAAGCCGAGCCAAGCCAAGCTGAGCCAATATGCATAGATTTATAAGCGCTTTTATATTAAAATTTTGCTCGCTTTTTAAACGAATATTCCAATATAACAAATTTTCCATCCTATTTTAACTTTCTTTGATGCTTTTTAATCAGTCAGGTCACAAAAATCATTAGTGATATCGCAATGAAATCAATTTGAAATTTTATTTTAATTATTGATAAAATTTTTAAATTGTTGATAAAAATAACTAGTATATATAGTGTAGTAAAACGTTTAAAATTTTCTGAGAGAATTTAAAATAATTTGAGACTACACCATAACACAATTGTACAATTTGAATGTGTAAATACAACATTATAAATGTATTATAACTACATGTCTATTTCTTTATTTAGTTCTGCCTGTGTCAAATTTATTTGATAGGAATTGAATATAACCTTTATACCGGCTGATTAACTACCATGCAGTAAAATAACTACTGTTGACACCATTTCCTCCAATGATTTCGCAACGAATTGCCCATACCATATAATTAGAATAAACTCTTTCAATCAATGTTTAAATTTTTATATTGTCATTTATTCTTTCGTTTTTGTTTCTGTACTAATTTTCGTGTCGGATACAATAATTTAGTTTTTAAGTAAATTTTCATTTTCGTAGCTATACACAAACATGCCTACCTGTTGCATTAAAAATTGCATTAATAATAAATAGAAATGAGAAAATTTCTGATGCATCTTTTCACAGGTTTATTTTCAAATTAACTTCACACTAAAATAAATGTAACAATATCCCTATACTCGTTGAATAGAACTATTTTGTTTTACAATTACATATATTTTATTTTATAAGCTATTATAATTTATAATGCTACCATGGATTACCATTTTATTATTAAAAGCAATACTTAAGAAATGCACAAGTTTCTGTAACAGTTTATAAAATTTCAGATTTCCTCAAAATGTAAAAATGCAAAACGATTGGATTAAGTGCATCAGACAGGAAATAAATGATTTCAAATGGCTTCCATCAAAAAATGCAAGAATATGCAGTGACCATTTCTGTAATAAAGATTATAAGGGTTATGATGGAGAAAGGAAGGTAATGCTGAAGAAAGCATTCCCATGTTTTCAAGTTAGTTATATTTATATGTCATCAGTTACACAAGGAAGCAATTCACATCATCATTGTACATTGCAACATTATCTATACAAAAAATATAAAATGCATTCACCAACATTCCATGTATTTTATTAAAATTTAGAAAGGGCATAATGACATTGTGAATAATAAACCCTGTTTAGGACTGGGATCATCATCATCATACCAATCACCATTACAAGTAGAGTCAATTTTATATTAATGCTTAACAAGTTAACTAAATTGGCATAATCAAGTTTTTATATGAAATACACATCAAGTATTTAATGTAACAAATAAATTAACAGAAAAATTTCTGGAAAAGTTTAAAAAAATTAGAACATATGACTCTGATCAAAAATCATTCGCGTTGACACTGCATTTGTATGGGCATAAGGCATATGATTATCTTTGGACAAATGGCTTACATCTTCCTCACACTAGGACATTAAGAAAGTAATCTTGTCGTACCTGTTCAATAATTTTAATAAGATTGTTTTAAATAACTATTCTCAATGTCATTTTATTAACACTACATTAAAAGGTGGCTACAAAACATTGATGGTATGCCTGGGGTGATTTCTACAAACCTTATTGACTAATGGTGATGGGGATCCTCTGGAACTGTAGGGTCATGACATTCAATCTAGTCATGGATTGAGAAATCAATCCTTGATATATTTGATAACATTTATTATAATATAAGAATGAAAAAAAAGATGTAGGTGTAAGGCAAAATCTTACTGGAACTATTATTTTTAGCAATTTATGATTTATTTTTTTATTTATGACTTTATCCATTTTCAATGATACTGATATTTTTAATTATTATTATCCAAATTATACTCATGCCTATATAAATTAATTTGATTGTGGCTATTTCTATGCTTAATTATTTTATTTACTTGCTATAGGTATGCACAACATTTAATAAATTAATGATAATAATTAATAACACAACATTCTAAGTGCATAAAATATAATAAATTAAAAGTACAATTTTTACAAACCTCATTGGTTATGGTGATGGGGATTCTTTAAAACTGAATGATCATGATCTAACAAGTCATGGATTGATGAATCACTGGAATCACACATTATCTTTAATAAAATTAATAACAACATGTACTACAATTTAAGAATGAGGAATTAAATAAAAAAAAATTTAGTTTGAATCACTCATAATTAATAAATTTTAATTAAATTGCAAGTTAGCTTGGGGAGTTTGAAGCTTGAATTGAACAAATTACAAAATTGTTTATTTTATAAAATTGATTGGT
This sequence comes from Helobdella robusta, assembly GCF_000326865.2. Lineage (NCBI taxonomy): Eukaryota > Metazoa > Annelida > Clitellata > Rhynchobdellida > Glossiphoniidae > Helobdella > Helobdella robusta. The sequence continues at coordinate 1,206,384 of NW_008704501.1, read as the reverse complement.
AAGTTGTTTAATATATTTATTTAATTTAGTATATTTTTTATTCCCAGACCTAAGCATTGTAAATAAAAATTTTAAAACCAATCAAGCAATAGAATTTAGGATCTTAGGAACAAGTGCTGTTAGTCGTTAGTGTAGTAGTAGTATGTATTAGTGTAGTGGTTGGTAGTTTCTAGTAGTCTAATCTGTTAATGTTCGTTAGTGTTATCTGTTATTTATTTCAATTAGTAATTAGAATCAGTAGAGATTAGTTTTAGTTTAATTATTAGAGTTTAGTAATTTAATTACTAATTAGTCGTCGTTTAGTGTTGTTGTGTTGTTGGTGGTTCACAAAAAATTTTTTTTATTTAAAATGCAAAAAGATACTTAACCATCATACAGCAATATCTATCCCAAAACAGCATCTAGTATCACCTTTTAAAACATTTTGAAATTTTAAATAAAAGCAATATTCCGAAATTAGTAAATATACGATCGTAACTTTTGACTTGGGTGATAAAAAATCACCCTCCAATTTTCCTCCGGAAGTAAGCTCCTTGTTCGACCGTCAAAAATGAGCGAAGGCCGTTATATTTATTCTAATTATATGGTACAAAGCATAAAATTCAGGTTATATTTTGATTCAAAATCGTTTAAGGGTAGATTGCATTGTCAAGCGTTTTACATTTTATTTATTTTTTTAAATTCAATAACATTTTTAAAATAATTACTCAAAAACGGTTTTCCTTTTTTTAGTATTTCGGCTGTTTACATTATACTTTCGCTAACCAACGAACATGCAGGCTGTATTTAGTTTATTAGTTGCACCGTGGGTGGAGCTTATGAGTCTCTTTAAACTGTTGACTATAAATAAATATTTCTGAAAAAACCACTTTGCCGTTTCCGAGATTACCGAATAGTCCTGTCTGATGACAATTGACTATCATCACTCTTAACAGGAATATCTCTTATGTAAAACGATTTTACATTCATGGTAGCCATTTACTGAAATTAAAAAAATATATAATATAAAATATTACTACTATGACATAATTATTTTCTATATTATAAAACTCAAACAGTCACACATGGCGATGTCGAAAGCATGGCGACGCTGAAAGCATTGCTATGCAGAAAGCATGGTGATGCCGTTTGGCATCGCATATTTGGATGTCAATAACACAACAGTCATTCATTCTAACGCTACGAAATAAATTTTATCATAAAAACTAATAAAACGATTACCTGATCATAAATTTATTATTATTTAGATATAATTGCGGAATTTATAGAAAATATCTAAAAAACTCGAAAATTGCTTACTTTGATAGGAAATTTCCAAAAGAATTAAAAATAGATCAAAAACATAGATATCTGAATAGTTACCAAATTTTGAATCTCTATGGTAACTATTATCCTAGAGATATGCATATTGCTGCCTTTCAGCATCGTAAAGTTTATAAGGAAGCATAAAAGTAATGATGCCAAATGGCATCGGTATGCGGTAGAGGGTTAATATTGTTCTTCTTCTAGTACGGTTACTTACAAGTCTTACAGGCTTCTGGTTTATTTTAAATAAATGCTGAAGGTCATCTTCTATTCGAATGAAACAAAGATGAAACAGTTGAAAAGTTTCATTCTTCGAATGAAATTTAAATTTTTATCCCGAATGTGTAACATGCGTTAAAGTATGGAATAACATTTCATTGACTAAAAAAAAAACAAAAAAGAGACAGAGGAATAACAAATTAAATTATTCGGGTGTCAACAAAAAGTCCTACACTCTCCAAATGTCAACTCCCATCCTAACATGTGTTCTGCTGTTTTTTTTTTAAATTCAGCATGTTATTCAAAACTAAACACATCTTTTGTTCGTCCATATCTTGGTTGATGCTGAGCGATTCAATTATAAATAAATATAAATACGCAAATATCAATAAATAATATATATATATATATATATATATATATATATATATATATATATGTATATATATATGTATAACAATTATAAATATATAGGACGTAGAAGCAGGCATTATATAAGTTTATATATATATTATATTATTATATAGTATATAAATAAATAAATATATATATATATATATATATATATATTTATACACAAGCACACACGTATATATTTGTTACATAGAATGGGAAAAACCTGGATGGCGATGTATAAAGAAAGTTTTGAATAAGAAGATGGATCTCGATGAATCCAAATCCAATCCCATGAACTGCCCGGTCTATTTTGTTGAAAGTTTCGACAGGCTGTGCGTCGTCATTAGGTTCCAATAAATTTATGGAATAACATTCTAATTGTATTAATTTAATTACATTCATTTGCATATTAGTGTTTACATTTATTTTCTGATGGAATTAAAGTTTGATTTATGAAAAGATATAGTTAAAAATAAAATAACTTGATTTCACACATAAATATTTCAAAAATAAAAATTATTTATAAAGCCCAAAAATAAATAACTGAAAGCTGTATGAAGTATTACGGCGTTGTGAAATAACTACGATTATAAATTTACATTAAAATAATTATATGTTTTGAAAGTTTTCAACTATTCAGTTAGTACTGTAAAATTCATTTATCGGAAGAAAAACCCACACGAAAAAAACAGGACAAACACATAAGACACACGCACACACGCATAAAAGAACACACAAACACATACTACCGTACACAGATACACAAACACTCAAAACAAATTCACAGATACACAGACGCACGCACACAAACACACGTACGTAGAAATAATTTATGCTCAGGATTATCAACCCACCAGGGAATATAATTTTATCTCTACAACAAATTGTACGTCAAAATGAATGGATAGATGGATGGATATATAGATGGATGGATGGATAGATAGATAGATAGATGGATGGATGGATAGATGGATGGATGGATAGATAGATGGATGGATGGATAGATAGATGGATGGATGGATATAACGATAGACGTATGGGAAGGACGATGGATGAACAAAACAAGACATATTGAGTATAACGCATCTGTACGAAAACGACCCACGATGAATGATTAACTCACAGACTATACAACGTGCGCAGTTCATAAATTGAGTTGGCGGCCACCAAGCCTGAAGTTTTTAATTTTTAATCCAACCTAAATCTTGATGGATGACTGTGAGAAACTGTCCTCATGAATATGTTAATTTTATAGCTAGGAATTATGTCTCAGGAAAGTCATGCATCGTGAAGGATGGCGCCTACCAGCCAGCTTGGTTCGTTTCACATTTCATTTCATTACTTATTACGATTGGCTCATTTCATCATATCGTTATTACGCTTCGAAAAATAAGAATATAAATAATTGAAAAAGTTTGAATAGTAATTTGCTATTTCACACTGTCATCAATGTATTATTTTATTTTTATTTTATTTTATCCTGCTCAATCAACTTTGTAGCATTTTCTTAGCATAAGTTTTTCTTATCAAGAAGAAGATCACTATACATCATATGGCATTACGTTACACCATATCACATCATATCCCATTGCATCAAATCACAATACATCAAATCACATTACATCGGTTTAAACCTCATCGCGTTATATGATGTTGAGGATGATGATGATAACGACGATGATGTTATATCATGATAATGATGACGATGATGAAAATGATAGTGATGATTGTAGAGTAAGTACCCTGAAAACCTCCGAAGCATAATACAACACATTATTTAACACGCATCTGGAAAAATATTCTAGATAAATATCTGGACACCACATAAGACACAAAGAGGTTAAAGATGGAAAAGATGGAAATGATCTTGAGTAAGCTCTTGCACACGATAATAAAGTTAATTTATGAAACAATATAATGAAAGAAATAAGATATAAGAATGAAACATAAGAGATATAGCCACACAAAGTTACGAAGGATGGCGATGATGAAGACGATGATGAAGACGATGACGATGAAAATAATGATACAAATCTTACTATTGAACAGATTGAAATGAAAACAACGTCTATAGATGGTGGCAAAAACTTAAAAAAAAGAAAACTATTGATGGGCGAATAATGGGATAGATGGATTTATTGACTCTTCGTTTAGCCAACACAGCTAAATCAATATAGATTTACACAGCACACACAGCACACACACACACACACACACACACACAAACACACACACACACATACACACACTCACAAATAAATACATATATATATATATTTGGATTACTTAATATACATGTATGTACAAAGACTTATATAAAAATTGTTTGTGCTCATACCAGAGATAAAATATTTTGAAAAATAAATGCTTAAAAAGAAGGAAATGTTTCTTTAAATTACGAAAGAATAATATAAAGAGAAGAATACTGACATAAAATAAAAAGCGTGCTGAAAATGTCCAGATGAATTTGCGCATCGATAGCATGGAAGGCACACGCACAGAACAACTCCATGTAAAACACGACAATAATTCATCTTCTTTTTGTACACTCGCCTACATTCATGTGCATACGCCTACATACGCGTACATACATCGTACACACTCACGTACATTTATCAGCATCACATGGAAGGAATGCATACGTACACATAGAATGAATGAATTCGTACGTAGATTAACGTACAAACAGACGAACAATCGCCGGGACGAACATTGTCCACTTCGCCTACCAACTACGCACGTAACGCACATCGCGCTCTTCCATATTAAATATGCGTGGACGTCTCAGACGAATGTTAAACGCATTAACACATTTCGACGCTCTACTGCACGCATTTGTACGAATATAATGTTATATGAATGATTAACACATAAATTATTCGGCATGAACGTTGATTCACAGTTGACAAAAAAGTGCAATAAGATGATGTTGACTTGGTACCTGCAATGATATTCGACCTGCAACAGACTGACTGAATGATATCAACCGGATGAATGATATCAATTGGATGATTGATCGATCTATTCTGATCAGTGGATTAAATTGTAACACTGGGACGAAATGATGTCTTCAACTTTTTTATTATTTTTTGATGAATGCTTTTTTATGCTGTTTTGCCTTCATTTGCTTGCCACTAAGCTGCTGGCACAACTACAGCGGGACCACCACCATCATACAACATTCATGTCGCGATCCTGATGAATTAAAGACATTCATTGTATAGTTATGTATTTTATAATTTAATTTATTATGAACATGATAGGTTGTGGGGATCTCTTCGTATTCGAACCCAGGGACCGCAACAGCATGACAAGGTGCCTTTGAACGTTACGCAATCACGTCGCTCAATTGTTACATAAAGGATTAATTAATTTAATTAATATATTACCACCGTTAAAACTAAATTTTGGCAACCAAAACACGAAATAATTTTGAATTGAAATTGGATCATTCAATGTTGAATTACTGCATTACATCATAAAGATTAAAAATTGATCATCGTCATGATCATCATGATCATCATGATCATCATCATCATGATCATCATCATCATCATCATCATCACCACCACCACCACCATCATCATCATGTCATCATCATCATCATCATCATCATCATCATCATCATCAACAACAACAAATAAACACAAAATACAATGGATACAAACAACCAAGTGCGCAATACAAATACAAACGCATCATAAACATGCAAGCCAACAAACAAACAGACAGACAGAAAAACAAACAAACAAACATGGGTTATTCAAGGACACAAAAACACACGATATAACAAACTAACAAGCACACACACTCAAACATAAAAACAAACGAACTAGCAAAAAAACAAATATAAACACACACACATGCAAGCAAACAAACGCGCACACATACTCAGACAAATATACAAGCACACGGACTAGGAAACAAAACATCAGGCACATCTTCAAAAATTTATTGGCAGAAACTGATGGAAGAGAAGTTCGAAATAATCAACAAAATTAAGTAATCACAACAACAAAACGTCAGCAACAACATCACTAGCAGCGACGCTAACAACAACGTTACAACAACATCAACCACAACCAGTTCACTAAATTCTAAAACAACGACAACAGTAACCAATTGTCCACAAAAACAGTGAATAAAAGAAAAACAAATAAATATGCGACTAAGGAATCAAATAGTTAATCTTGTTTAAAACAAACAACAACAATAAACAAATAAAACACAACAACAAAGATCAACAGCAACTGACACTCGGCAAGAAACAACAACAAACAAATAAACAACAACAACAGCCTACAACGACAAACAAGCAACGACAAATACCAACAGACACCAACAAACAAATGATTTTCTCCAGAATGGCTGTAGAACATTCCATAAAGAACAAAAACATCACCTCCTACATCAGTTTCCTCATTCCGGAAAAAAATTATGCCTTCAACGTTTTCCTCTTGCTATGAATATCTTTGCATTGACGAGCGAATACTACGACTTAATATTTGTTGCAAACAACTGGTGAACTGTTTTGCATGTTCTTCTGTGAGTGTTGTTGTTTTATATAGGAGTGCAACAGTTGTTTGAGCATCTAAACGACTCATAAATGAGAGTTAGACTTGAAATGAGTTGAAAAGTTTGTCTCGCAACAGTCTCATTTCAACAGCCGACATGGCAGCCGAACAGGACACATTGTTAATGCAAGAACCATCATCAACATTGTCAACAAATTCAACAACAACCTCAGCAACAGCAGCGGCAACAACAACAAAAACAACAACAACGTCAACATCAACAACAACAACAGCATTGAGAACGCGCTACCAACGCTCCCAAACAGCTATGACGTCATTATCTTCTCCGCTACCACCTTCATCATCGTCATCACTGCACATGAAGTTGTTGAAATCATCATCAACACCACTGCCCTCCATGTTGTTGCCCCCTGAACGATGCTCCACCTCTCTCACGTCCGCTTACGAAAACAAGATGGCGTCCTTGAACCGCCGCAGGAAGGACATGAAGATTCGAAGACTGCAGGCTTCTATTTACGATTTTTTAGAGAGACCAAAAGATTATAAATCAGTAGGATATCAATTAATTGTGTGAGTTGATGGTTTATTATTTTTTTAGTTATTTTTAATGCTTCTTGTACTGCTGGATGATTGAATGTCGTTGTTGTTGCTGTAGTTGTACGTAGATTACCTTCTTGTTGTTGTTGTTGTTGTTTACGATGTTGTAGTTATTTGCGTTGTGGCTGTTGTTGTTTTTGTTGTTACGACGTGCAGAGGCGTCATTGTGACCTGAAGAATCCTGTTGACATTGCTGAAAACAAAAGATTTCTTGTCGTTACGTTTGCATTGCGGTCGACTCACAGTTGTGCGTGTTTCGTCCGTGTCCAAATGATTACCGCCATTATTTTATTCTTTTTTCTATGTTATTCTTTCTATGTTATTCTTTCTTAGTTATTCTTTCTATGTTATTCTTACGATGTTTTTTTCTTTCTCTAACTGTTGTAGCTTTCCCCAATACTCCTTTTATTTCTTGTATCTTTGCGAAATTGTTGGCGTTACGTCATTGCGTTTCATCGTTCGAGTGATGGTTATGATGATGATGATAAACACTGTGCAAACCCCATCTGGCCTTCTATTGAAGTTTGTTCGTATGGAAAGTTGAATGCTGTCGACAGAAGAAGTTGTTGTTTATATGCTTGCATTGATAGACTCTTGTGTGTTGAAAAGAGTTGGACGCTGTTGTTGCTGTGTTGTTGTTGCTGTGTTGTTGTTTTGTATCAGCATCAGCAATATTGTTGTTCGTCTTGCGAAACGTTCCAAGTGATGCTGTTGATTGCGAATAAACAACAACACATAATTATGACGTAATGGAGCTGAGGCCACTGCAGGGGCTGCTCGCCAACCAATTTCAATAGCAACAATCACAGCTACAATGCTAATTTATTGCAATGTAAGTAACACAGATGACCACCATATGCAATTGTTGTTGAAAATGTGTAAGTAAAATTATTTAAAGCTGTCACGTTTATTCGCCAGCTAAACTAAATAAAATTGATTTCAACAATTTAACTTTGAGCATTCCTGGTCAGAATATCGTCGCGGAACCGGAACCGGATGGAGATGGAACACTTCAAAAGCAAAACACGGATCAAAGAATATAAAAATAAAACAAAGAATATAAAAATAAACAAAGAATATAAAAATAAAACAATAAAACACAACTCATCTGTTCTTTATTAGAAAGATGAATGCACAACAAAAAGAGCATAATATCGTCTGCCGATAAAAAAAAACCGAAACAGACGTAATAAATAAATAAAAAAAATTAACCGCCATCTTCTGCTGCTGTTTAATGTACGAAATATAACGACCATTGTGCAGTAGCAATAATAACAAATAATAATAATAATAATAATATCGATGATACTAAAACTTTTGGTTGTTGTTACTATTACTACTACTACTAGCAGCAGCAGTAGTAGTAGTAATAGTAGTAGTAGTAGTAGTAGTAGTAGTAGTAGTAGTAGTAGTAGTAGTAGTAGTAGTAGTAGTAGTTGTTGTTGTTGTTGTTGTATAATAGTAAAAGTAGAAGCTTCATTAGAAGCAGCAATTGCAGAAAACGTAGCTGTAAAAGCACAGGTAGTAACGGCAATGGCGTTTGGTTGTGCTGATAAATTAATTTCTGCCGATGTCGTCACTGAAATTGCTTTCAAGCGTGCGTTTGCCACATGCGAATGTTGTTGTTGTTGCCAGTGGCGGATCCAAAGACAGGGGGGTGGGGTGCGGGGATGCCTTCCATCACCAGACAATGAAAAATATCAAAAAATCTGTTTGAAATATAACTAAAGTAAACGGAAATTATCAAAAAAGGTTAAAAATCTTATGTAGTTGTTGTGTTCGCTGTTGTTGTGTTCGTTGTTGTTGTTGTTGATGCACGTAGAAAAGTCTTCCATGCCAAATGAATTACTATCGTACTTTATTTTTTATTCGATCGTGAAAATGTTGGAATGAGTCTGACGGGTTTGCTGCGTTACATTTCATCGATTGCTTTTGGTTGTTGTCGTGTTGGTGTTTTGTTGTTATGTAGTTGTTTTGTTGTTGTTGCTGGTTTCTGCATTTCAACTCTTAGAAGTGTTAAAGATCGAGTTTTTTGAAGGTCGGTTGTCGTCAATGTTTTGAAAAGATAAGAGAAGAAAGAAAGAAGCTCTCAGACTAGTTTTTCTCCAGTATGTCCAGTATTTGTAACACTATTTCCGCTGCCCCCAATGGGCGTTCGCTGAATTCACCGAGTCCATACCTTTTTCTTGGCAGTGAAATGGCCAGACAATCAAGCTATAGGCGCGGGACTAACTTGTTATCTTCTCCGCACAATCTTTATTTGCCATCATCTGCGTGACCTAGCCGTATCCTGTTGCCTCTCAGTGACACGTGATAACCAGTTCGGAAACGTTCAGTTCTCGCTTTTTTGTCCCATTTTTCTTCAGACTAATTTCTTTCTTATATACCTTGCTGTATATTTCATTTGTTCTTTTCTTGAAAACATTTCTTTTATCATTCTTTTCCTTCCCTGATTGCTGATTATGCAACTTTTTTGGAAAAGTCTGCTCTTGTTGACATCTTTGTCCACCTCTTCATTTCTATTCCGCAGAGACCTGGAATCCACGCCAAAATCACGTGTCATCCTTGTGATTCCAGCCTGCTGCTTGTGTCTATTAGTTTTAATCTGTCCGGTCTTTATCATTACCATCTTTAAGCATATTAATTACTGATAGGCACTCTGTCACTATTGAGGTAGTTTCCCAATCATTGTATATCTGCAGCCATTCTGTCAATGATGTAATGATATAACGATATTATGATCAATTAGTAAATGATATAATGATGAAATGGTGCAATGGTAGAATAATGAAATGATAAAATAATAACATTAAAAAAATATATAACTACACATCAACAATGGAAACCACGACAAACACAAATTCATTTCTTCGATGAAATCTACTAAAAAGCTATTTGCAGTGCGCACGTTATACTATTTTTGTAGGTTGGGCGGCCGGCGCGGTGGTGGTGTAATGGTTGAGGTGCTTTGCTATGCGGTTGTAGTTGCTGGGTTCGAAAGCAAGCAACTCCCGCATATCACATAGAATGTCTGTGATGTCTGTGATCCGCATTTGTCTACACCGTGTATTTGTTCTCGTTACTTTTGAGGAATACTAAAAAAAGAATTGTCCACAAATTGCATTAGTAGTAATATTAGTAAAAGTAATGCAGTAACACAACCATCAAACCATTTCATTGACTCTTTTAGTGAAACGTTTCTATCTGTCATGCTTTCGGTCAATTTTTGATGCAGAGTGAAGCCCCAATTTCTGTGGTGATGTTGGTATGGTGTTATTGTTATGGTGCTGTTATAATTTTAATAATAACTTTATTAACAATTTTATTATTATTTTATTATTGTTATTCTTTTTAGATTAATCTTATTTTTGTTTTATTTCATAATTTTTTTAATTTTTATTCATTTTTATTATTTCTTTTATTTTTATTGTTAATGGCGAAAAATTTTTCATTAGCGGTCCTAATACATACCTATTGACGTTTGCTGCAAATGGAATATTTATTAGTATCATCATCATCATTCCCATCCTCATCATCATCATTATCATCAACATCACCATCCACATCATCATCATCATCATCATCGTCGTCATCACCATCGTCAGATGTTGTTGTGTTTACGAACAAAATGTTGAAAATTGATTTTTTATTTTATAAATAAATTTTATAAATTTTATTTTATAAACTGCGAGGTAATAATATTTTGTCATGTGGTTTTGTGGTGTTAGGTCTTTGTTGTTGTTGTTGTTGCACATGTGTTGTTGTTATGTTTTTGTTATGTCGTTGTTGTTGTAATAATATTTAAGTTGTGTTGCTATTTTTTTTATAATTACAAAAAGTTTTTGGCTACTAAAGTTGTTATTCTGTGATGTTCTGGCTCATGATGTTGTAAGGAAGAGCATGTTGTAATTGTTTATTATGTTGTTGTTGTTGTTTATGTTGTTGTTTACAATTTTGTTGTTGCATATGACGTTGTTATGATGTTGTCGTTGCTTATAATGATGTTGTTGTTGCTTTTAATGACGCTGTTGTTTATGAGTGTTAATCATGTTATCATCAAAGTTCCAGATTTGTGGGTGATGAGTGGCAACCAATGTCTTATTTTATAATTGCCAGTTGTTGTTATAATATTTTGAGAGCAAATTTAAGAATGTGTTTTATAATGTCATTGATGTTGTTGTTGATGATGTTGTTGCTGTTATTGCTGTTGATGATGTTATTGTTGTTAATGTTATTGCTGTTGTTGATGATGTTGTTGTTAATGTTGTTGTTTGTTACTGCAAATTGTTAACATTGAAGACGGATTTAGCAAGCGATAAATGTTGTTTATATCCTATGTTGTTGTTTATGTTGTTGTTGTTGTTATGTTATTTATATGATTATACTCAGTGTTGTTGTTGTTTATGTTGTTTCCACTTAATTCATGTCTTTCATGTTAATTTGTTGATTTTAGGTTTGCAGTGCAAATAATTAATGCTAAGAATGTTTACACCACAAATTGTTGATGTATGTACGTGTAGAATAAAGTTGTTGTTGCGGTTGTTGTTGTTGATGATGTTGTTGTTGATGATGATGATGTTGATGTTGATGATGATGTTATTTTTGTTGTTATTATTGCTGTCGATGGGTCATAGTTATTTAATCATAGCCTAGAAAATGCCATAAACACACACAAACACACACACCACTTATACATAAACACCCTAATGCACACACACACACACTCACTCACACACACACACACAACACACGCACACAACACACACACACACACGCACACACACGCACACACACACACAACACGACCACACGTTGATGTGTTAGTTGCATGAGAATGAATGCACGAATGAAACAACTGAATAACATAAGGACTGTCTAATTGAATGATTGATTAAATTAAACATTCTTCGTGTTAAAAAATGAATGAATGAAGTGATAAATGTATAAAAATATATAAATTGATAATTGAACGAACGAACGATTGAGTAAATTTTGACGTTGGAAAATAAATGAATGATGGATGGATAGAGGAAAAAAAGAAAGCATTTGCTTGTGACGTCACTTCAAATTAAAAATAAATTTATTTTCAATTCGATTGGTGGATATTTTTGAATCTGTCATAAATTTAAAAAAAGAACTTTTGTTTGAGGTGATGAGTGCTTTTGTGAAGATGTTGTTGTTGTTTTTGATGTTGTTGTTGACGTTGATGATGATGTTGTTGTTGCTCCGGTTCAAACATTGCTGGGGAGTGCAGACGGGGCCGGAGCCAGTTGGCCACGGCAACCGGGTTTTGCCAGAGATCTATTATCTTGAGATGTGTAGGGTTGATGATAATGAGTGCAACGAGGTTGATGATGATGATGATGATGATAGTAGTGAGTAGTGACGATAGAAACAAAGATGGGATGATGGTGATTACGATAAGGATGATGGTGATGATACTGATGTTAATAATGATGATGATACTAGTGTTTATGATGATGATTGTGAGAATGATGCTTAATGTAATGTTAACTATGGGAATGCTAATAAAGATGATAAATATGATAAAGATGATGACAACAAAGATGATAGAAACAAAGATGATGATGATGATGATGATGATGATAATAATGATGATGGCGATGATACTAGTGTTAATAAAGATGATGATACTAGTGTTTATGATGATGATGATGATGATTATGGGAATGTTGATTATTATTGTTATGATGATGATGATGATGATGGTTGTTAGAATAATGATCATGGTGATTATGGTCATGATGGTGATTATGATCTTGATTATGATAATGATGATAATCAAAGACGATGATGATGATGATGTTTATGATGGATGTTGATTGGTTGCCTCTTTAATCTAACCAGCAACAGATGTCATTTATTCCCAGCCATTTGATTTGTACATTTCCATTCAATGATGATTATGATGATGGTGGTATTGGCGTGTATAATAATAACAGCAACAACAATAATAATAATAACAATAATAATAATAACAGTGTACAAAAAATTTCAACGATGTAATAGCGATAGAGCAATATTGTTTGGCCGGTACAAATGTCCTCTATATTTACAGGAAAAAAGCTGATGATGATGATAACAAAATGATGATGATGAAAACGTTTTGATGATAATCACGTTTACACTCATTCAAATTATCATAATGGTGACGAAATAAAAAAAATTGAATAAACACGTCTTTTAAATCATTAAAATGCTAATGCAATTGGTACTACGGATAAGGCATTTATCAAGGCAAAGAATGATTACGTGAGGATATGAACAACTTTAGAAAATGATGATTGTTGGTGAAGATGGCGAAGAAGATGATAAAAATTATGATGGTGAAGATGATGAAAGAATAAAACTTTTATAATATAAGTGAACATAATTTAATCACATAACGATTAAAACGACGCATGATTAAGTGATGACGTAAAACATGGCATAAATAATTTTAGAAGATGGTGATGAAGATGGTGATGATGGTAAAGATGATGAGGGTGGTGAAGATGATAATATTGGTGATGATGATGATGAATAAGTGAGTGAGTATTTGATGTCATAGCGATAGTGAAATGTTTTTATTTGATGTTGTTGATGATATTGATGGCACGCAGCTCTTTGATGTGCATGTCTTCGTGTTTGATGTGTCGCCACGGTCGCCACCGTCCATGCTTCAGCCGCCTGCCAGCCTGCCTGCCGATTGCTTCCACTTTATAAATCGCTTCAACTTCAGATAAAAGCAGCAATGCAACGACGCCAGGCCGGTTAATTCTTCGTCGTTTCTTATTTGTTTATATCATCCTTATCATCATTATTCTCGTCTTCATTTTTTCTATCATCTTCATTGTCAGAGTTCGCCTATTGGGTGCTATACGGTTGTTGAAAAGTAAAGGGGATTGCGTTGGTAACTTAAGAAAAACAAAAATGTTAGTTTTGGTACGTCGGTCATTATTATGAATTCATGTTTAATTTAAACGACTGTTTTGCTGTTTGGTTCAAAAAGGTGAAGTATTTACTTCTGTCGCCGTAAAATCGAAATATAGTATTGAAAAGTTTGCTTGGGTCTGAAAAGTATTGAAATATAGTATTGAGGAGTTTATATTGATAACTTGGCCATATTTTCAGATTCCTGGGACCACCATCCGGTACATTTACGCATGTTTCTAGAGACGGATGCTACAGAATGATACGTCTAAACAACAGGGTTTGAACAAATATAATCCACCAAATACGAAAAGTGAGATTAGAAGACTCACCAAGTTCTTCAATTATTTTCAACGATTCATCCCGAATCTCAAAGATACAATGAATATTATCACAGATTTAACAAAAATAAGGGACACCGTCTCGGGTAGTCTGGACGGAAAAGCACCTGGAGAGGGATTTTACATGATATTTTTGTCACCTTGTTTGTAAACAAAGTTGCTCAAGATTTGAGAGAGGTGACAAAACTGTACACCCTGGATTATAAACAGCATTTTAGATTGATTAATTAATTACTTTAATTTTGATTTTCTTTGTCTTCATCATTATTATATCCATTCTAGCATTATTTAACAATATTTTTTAGTCGTATGGTCATCATTATGATGATTATCATATTTGTCCTAACTATAATATTTTTACAGTGATATCATCATTCTCATCGTCATCGTTATCATCATCTCTGTCATCATAACTAATATCAAAAATCAATATCATCATAACTAATAACAACAACCTTAACAACAACATCAAATCATTAACAAGAACACCAACAACAACTTTTAAAACACAACGGCAACAGTAACAGCAGCAGCAACAACAACAGCAACCACAGCAGCATGAATTATTATGGCGATATTTATTTTAACCTGATCGATAATGAGAACAGCGACCATCATTTAAAAAGTATTGAATTATTTCAAGCCAACAACGACAGCTGGTCTTCTTCCTGCCATATTAATCTGCATAATAGGTTAAATTATGCTAAATTATGTTAGATCAATTTTCTGCTTTAGTAATGTACTTTACCTATATATATACATGCATACAAATATATATGTTGGTAATAGACCATAAATACTATATATTCTACCGAATATATTCTATAAATTCTACCGAATGTTTGGCGTTAATATGTTTGTAGTTCGTTTTTTCGATTTTTTATATATGTATATATATATATATATATATATATATATATATATATATATATATGTATACATACATGTGTGTGTGTGTGTGTGTATGTGTGCGTTTGTTTTTTATTGAGCCATTAAAATTCTATAAGCAAACAATAAATGTGAACTGCTATTTTTCAAATATTTTTTTCATAATATGCAATAACATGATTAAATATACATCACTCATTCTTTAGTGTTAACTCTATTGATGCCATCTCTCAGAGCGGTTTCAAGTCAGCAGTCGATAGTTACTAGGGTGACTTTCAAGTTTAGCTGGCCATCTAATTTCTAATTTGTAATTGATTTGTGTGCCCGCACAGTTAAATGCATTTTGCCTGTTGAATTAAAATTAGATTCGTTTGATATTTGTAAATTTATTTTTCATCATTTCGGTTTTTGCGTACGCTCTTATATGCTTTCCTCTTTATTTTCAGTTCAATTCAGTGGAACACTGTCTATGCTAATCACATCTGTAATGTTTCTATTTTTATTTGTTTTTTAATTTTTATGTATTTGTTTGGCAAGGGACTATGACCACGCTACTTAAAATAATAATAATAATAAAAAGAAAAAGAATGTGAACATATTTTATTTATTCAATCGATAAAATACAATTCAAAATAATAAGAAATAAGAAATGAAGTTTAATAAAAATTGAGTTTTAATGAAATGTACGATCCTCCTAAGCTCGATGACGCTGCAAGTGCATAGGAGTGAAAGATATATTTAATTATGCATTGTTATAATAATAATATTGATAATAATAATAAGAAGAATCATAATAACATTAATATGTAAAGCTATTTTCATGTATTTCTTTTAAATATGTTGATTCAAATGATACGGTTAGCAAATAATTTCCTGCAGCGGAGCTTTCAATGAATTCACCTATCATTGCTGATTTATTTTTCCCGAAAATGTCTTATCAATACAAATCTTTTACATTACGTTGAAACTAAGCTTTTAAAAAAACTACCATGCTTACGTTGAAACTAAGCTTTTAAAAACTACCATGCTTACACGCTTAAACTTTAAAACTCTACTTTCATCTCACACTCATTCCGCAGGAAGATAGCGATTGAGTCTTATTCATTGTTTCTCTTCTAACCTTTTTATTTTATTAGAAAATTTGTAATGCGCTTTCATTAAAACAATTCTTAAAAACGCGGCTAAGCAGTTAGCACTTGAGAATTTTCTATTCGTGAAGAGAAACGTCTTCAACCTTTTCCGAAATTGAATGCACGTGTCCCCACTATCTGCTTATTTATTTATGCATTGTCGTCAGATCTGAGCAAGTAGACAAAATTTTAGCCTATCGGACAATGGCAAGTTATTGAAAAGTCAGTTACAAGATTTGTGCCGTAGAGACAAACATGCATTATAAGTTAATTTGAGTGTGACATTAAGCAAAATATGATATTTGTATATATAAATAAATTAATTAATTTATTCATTTTTTGTAATTTTATAACTAACAAAATAATATTTTTACGTTTACTATTTAATAAATATTAACGAGCGTAAAAATGAATGGTGTAAACCATGGTTATGTGAGGTTTGTTTGTTCATTCATGACGAATGACACCAGCAGATGAGCACCCCGATGCTTACATGGACATGATGTTGTTTCATTATATTGCTGGTGGGGTGGCTATGTTTTTTAATAAAATTATTCATTATCATCAGTATGCTGACCATTGTGAACATACGAACTCCTTATGTACTGCTAATGAATGTGGATGGATGGCGCTCTGACACAAAACTACCCAGGCACACTTTTGCAATTTGAAATATCACAAAAATTTATAAATGTGGTTTGGTCGCATTATGAATGAATTAGATTCAAAAATGTGTTTAAAAATGATTTATATTCATGAAACATTTATCGACGTACCATAAAAGACTTGTATAGATAGCAGCTTTTTAAAATTTTTGCCATGAAGTAAGCTTTCAGAGAAATGAGCTCGTGTGGCGACGTCCTTGACTTCCATAGAACTGTTGTCGCATCGATCGATTAATTCTTAACATTCGACTCTGCGTGGTTCACATTCGTCAATTCTTTGAAATGTTGTACCGATGACATACCACCACTACAAGCCATCAACAATTATTTTCGAATTTTTAAACTAATTATTACTATTGCAAATTAATAGCCGACGAGTTCCTTTTTATATCATTAAATATTTTGGCAGATGCAACAGACGACATGCAGCACCCAAATAAAACGCAACACAAAACATGCAAGTTATAACAAATAAAAAAAACAACATGCAACATACAGAACATACCATAAACCAAACAAACAACCTGCAAAAAACAACATGCAACAGGCAACATGCAACAAGCAACATGCAACAAGCAACATGCAACAAGCAATCTGCAACAAATAGCATGCAACATAAAACAAGCAACATACGACATTGGGGTTTTATTATTGAATGGAGCAAACGTGATTGTAATTTATTATTTCGACGTTCTTACGTTGTTCAGAGAAAAAATTTGAAAATAAGATAAGTTACATTAAATAATGAACATTATCAATTTTTCAAAATTTATTTCATTTGTAAGAACGAACGAATAAATTAATAAAAATGAATAAATAAAAATCAAATCGAGTGAGTGAGTGCGTGGGTCAGTGAGTGTGTGAGTGAGTGAGTGAATGAGTGTGTGAGTGAGTGAGTAAATACAATAAAGTGATAAAAAAGTAAAATATGTGAACAAGTGATATTTAACACATAGTTTTTTAAATTGTTCATTAATTTTATTACATTAAATGATATCACTTGTAATTTTACTAATTGACAAAAAAACTACACCCACCTAATATTAAAAACATTTGAAAATTAAAATAATTTTCAAAAATAAATAATGCACCTTTTACAAATATTAAAAAAAGGTTCAAAACGACCTAGTTTGCCAACACGTGCACACACATTTACACATATATTTACACATACACACACATATACACACATACACATTAACGCAAACAGAGATATGTGTTTTGAAATGTTGAATATAAATGAATTGTTGTCGGTCGTTAAGACGTGTCCAGCGTGCAGGCTGAGGTCCCAGGCTGCTCCCATTCAGTCATTCATCCTGAGGTATCTTTCCATTCGCATTAAAAATTCAAACGTTTCTATTTTTATCTGCAACTCAAACATGCATTCCATTCTGACGAACGACTCACATGCTTCATACATGCACGCGTGCCTGCCTACTAAAATATAAACATTTTAACACACTCGCCACACACACAAACACATACACAAATGCACACGCATACATTTATACATTCTAACCATTCTAAATTCGACATCTCCAGATTCCAGTCACTCACATCGCAAGCAGAACACCAACATCGCAGCATATTTGGATGCGGTAGCTGGCAAATTTGAATGTTGTTCTATAAATAAAGCGATGCGTTGGAGCAATTTAATGAAGTTAAGCAAACAGACAGACGCCCGAGCACCAAATGTCATTCATTATGCAAACGTGTGAGAAATGTTATTAGAAACATCTGACAATGAAAACTCTGCTGAATATGAATGGTACAACTTAATTTTATGCTACAATATTAAACAAATCTTTTTACTTTTTACAATATGACTTTGAAACCCACCACCACGGATTGCTTGATTTGACGAATACTTTCATTATTATTAACCATCTGTTTGTTGAGACTTGTGGCTGTTCCTTCCAGATAGTTCCAGGCATTTGCTTTCTTTCACAAACATCCACAACAGCCGCTGGACAATGTTCCACACAGAGTGTCAAAGAACCCGGGGTCGAAGTTGGATATATCCATCCGACTCCGACACACTGGATTCACTTACGCACTCACATTATCTGCCAACAAGCTTATGCATCAATTGTTATTGTTATTATTATACTTTCGCAAGTTTGGCATACGACTCTAAATTTTAAAATCTTTTTGAAACCTGTTAAAAAATTCGTTAAAAAATTCTCAAGAGTGTTGATAAATTTTTACTTCCCCAATTGCAAGTTTCGTTTTTGCTTCAAGTTGAAAAGTTTATTGCTCGGGTAAGTTTTAAATAATTTTTGAACTTGATTTAAAATTCTTAACAATTATGTTGAAAATTTATTTTTTGCAGTGTATAGTCTTTGTGGGGAAATATCTGTTTCAGTTGGATTCGTTATCTTTTTGATCCTTTGTTTTATTGGCGTCGTTGTTTATGGTGTAGCTGGTGTCTGTAGGATTGTTAGGCTCTCTTAATTCTTTATGGTCCTATTTTGTTGCCGGCGCTTCTTATTTATGTGGCTGCTGAGGTGTGGTGTGGTTGTTGTTTAGTGGCTGTTGCGTGGTAGCTATGTGGTAGTGTAGTTGTTGTTGCACTGTTTTGTTGTTACGTTGTTGTTGCATTGGCGTAGTTGTTGCTACATTTGCTTATTCATTCATTTATTTATTCACCATTCATTCATCTATTCATCAGTCATTTATTTATTCCTTCATTATTCCTTCATTTTTTACCGATTCACTCAGCCACTCATCGGCACTGTATTTATCTATTTAATCATCATCAGTATTTGCCAATGCATTCATCTATCTACTTGTTTGGCTCTTCATTTAACTCTCGATCCATCCATCAATCCACCTTCCTATTTGCCCATCAGTCCATCGGTTTCAAGAAAAAAAAAATAAACTAGTAATGTGAACGGATGAATGGATGGATGAATAGATAGATAGATAATTGAAATAGCGTAATAAAGATGCATAACAACAATGGTTCATTTCGTTGACCAGGTACCTACCAATGAAGGTTCCTAGGAAGGTAAGAAGTCCTCCTGTTTCTGAAACTTCCATCAAAACAAACGCGAAGCAGCATGAAGTAATTAATTGAAGTGGCAAAATAACAGATGAAAGTTCAAAATGATGACCAAAGTTTAAAGAAGGCTGATTGAAATTATTTGTGCACACAATCAAAAGCCTAAATACCATAGTAACAGATGAACATCATCAGGTGGTTGGCTCTGAGAACATTTGGCACAGAACAGATACAACTAGGACACAGCGCAAGCATTACAAACACCGCACAAATATTGTCAACACAGTACAACTGCATACAAAGGCAAAGCGCAAACACAACAGAAGCAGAGTCCACACAAACACAATGCCATTACTTACAAACACATTACAACACATAACACAGTTAAAAAAATCCCAAACACAGTACACCAATTTAAAATTACAGTACAACATATCACAAACGCTGTGCAGAGAGATTGCATCAAATTGCAAATGCAGTTCAGACACAACAGAACGGAGTTAGTACGAGCAGAAACCAAGGAGAGCAGAGGCGTGAACATCATTTGCGTTCGCGTTCTAATTCCCAAATGGGCAGACTGGCTGTGACTACGAATACGCGTCGAGATATAAGCCTGGCAATGTTCAACATGCATCTAATTTGGAATGTGTTGATGTGATGGAGGTGCATGCATCTAATTTGAAATGCGCTGATGTGATGAAGGTGCATGCATCTAGCTTAAAATGAAAAACAAAAAATATAAATATAAACAAAGAATTAATAATTCCAAACATAGACAAAATATCTCCAATGGACAGTCATGAAAAAAACGCCGATAAGATATATAAACGAAAAAATTAACAATAGGAGGCATGAAGAAAATAGTTCGAGATAAGATAAATGTTTAGCAGTCTCACATAGATAACAGCAAAGCAAATGATGAAGACGTTACTGAAGATGCCAATGTTGATGATGATAATGATGACGTTGGTGATGATGATGATGATATCGATGATGATAATGATGTAATAAAATATGATAATATTTTAACATTTGCTGGATATATTAACGAAATATGGAATGTGTTCATGAAAAAGTTAGTCCCAATAACTACTGCACTCTAACTAGGTATATAAAAGCCACCTTGTTTAACCCTTTAAAACAATCAGAAGTAACATCACCAACAACAATATTTTAAGGAATCATCACCACAACTACAACCATCACCACTACTACCACCATTACCGCTACTGCTTCTACCACCACCACCACTACTACTACTACCATCAGTACCACAATCACCACTACTACTACTACTACCACTACTGCTTTTACTACTACTACTACTACTACCAACAACAACATCCATTGCGTTGACGTTGTTGTTGAAATGTTTCCTATTATCATTATCATGTATTATCACATATTTATGTACCATCACGACCGTCATGTATAATCATGTCTCCAATACTGATTATCATCATCTTTATCACCATTATCATCCTTTTTCTCGCTCATCCTCATCATCCTCATCTTCATTTTCATTATCATCATCATTCTCATCATCATTATCATTATCGTCATCATCATCATCATCAACCACCACCACCATCAAAATCATCATCATCATCATCATCAACCATCATCATCATCAAAATTGATCACCTCATTTTTATCGATCAGCTCACTAAGTCATCATTTAGTCTATTAATAAGTCATCAAATATATTAATACTCATTAAACTTTTTCACACACAGGCCTAGCCTTTATTTATCGATCACCCCACTAAGTCATCATCTAGTCTATCAACTTGCCGTTACTTCATTTTATATTCCATCGTCAATTACTTTTCTTTTATTTCTCTTCTTATTATTATTTATTTTATTCTAGCATATTTTATTTTTCATGTTTTATCATTTCTCTTCCTCACTTTTTATATTTATTTTCTCACTTATTTGTCTAATTTTGTTTTACTGCCTTGCATGTTGTTACGGTTTCTGCGTCTGTCAGATCCTGATTTTTAAAAAATAATAAAAAAATATCATCATCGTTATCTTCACCTGCTTGCTCTTCATCACTTGCATCCTCATATTATCCATCATCACGTCTGATTAAATTTTGTTCTGGCGATATCAAACGTAGCAATCTTTCATCACTTTCAATCATCATCATTCTTTTCTTATCTTAATCACAACTATCATCTTTATCTCAATCATTATCATTGCCTTATCACAACCGCAATCTTCATATTCGAAATCAGTTACTGCGTAAACCAACAATGTGTAAGCTTACGGACCCACATTTGTTTAAACTGCAACCGCAACGACAACAGCTGCAACAACAAGAACTGCAAACGCAACGACAAAACCACAAATTTCTACAGTAAAACCGCATGCCCACAACCGAACTTCGGTAGAAACTTCTGATTATTTTCAAGATATAAGTATAATATAACATATAGACGTGTGAGTGGCCCCTCTCTGTAACAATTTCAAATTCTGTTTTCATATTGTTTGCACATTTTGCAGCATAAATTTCTTTCATCACTTTCAACTATCATTGATGCCTGAAAAGTATTTTCTACAGAAATATTTTTTCAACATTTGTGTCTAGTGCTCAGCAATATTTTGACAAATCACTTCTGTCCATCTTCCTTTACGGCGTTGGATGCTTTGAAGTTGAGGCGATTCAGTGCTAGGTTGGCTGGTCATTCACGTTTCATAATGGCAACTACAAATTGTCTTACCGAATTAATTTTTATGAGTCGTTGGCTAGGCTAGCGAGAGCCTCAGCCCATTTTTCATTACACTTCCTCTACTTCATCTTTCAGTATTTTTTTTCTTACTCTTTGTAAAACCTTCCAACAACGCCTCTTTCGATTTACATTTCGCAATTTTCTGGATTTTCTGCTTCTTATATCTGCTGCTATCAAGTCTGTTGTACATTTTTCATCATTGATGTTTTTTGTCTGGTTGTCAGTTACATCATCGTCGTCGTTGTCATCATCATCATTGTCATCCATCTTCATCATCATCCTCCTCATCGTCCTCAACCTCAACCTCATCAAAACGTCATTGTTAGCACTTAATGGCTGAAGAAAGGAGCATGTTGTTGCTGCCAGTAGGTCCTCACACCAAACAGAAGTGATGAGCCATCAAAAAAATCAAAACATACAAAGTATATTTATAATGCATAACAAATTTCGATTTTAAACCTTAAGTTTATGATACACTCATCTACAAATACACAGACACACGCATACAAAAACACAGACACACACAAACACACACACACACACGTTTTTCAAAATTATTCTTCATAAAATCAGAATCTGACAAACGCAGAAACTGTTACAGCATGAAAAGTTGGGAAAATGAAGATAAAGTAATGGTTTAAAGAGACAAATAAAAAAAAATAATCAATTAATAGACTAGTTAATGACTTAGTAAGTAAGTTAAGTGATCGGTAAGAAGAAAGAATAAACAAAATTGAGTAAATAACGAAGTCTTAATGAGTGCTAATATATTTAAGTTGCTAGGAAGTTGTGGAAAATAAATAATAATAACATACAAACACACAGACACACACATATAAACAAACACAAACACACACATTCACACACACACACACAAAGAGACACACAATTGCCAGTCAGTCAGTGTTGGGAGAGGTTTGTATGCAAATTGTACAACTCACGCATCATTAACGCATCTGTAACGGAGATGGCTGACTGGAAAGATGGACCATTTGCAGTTTGAAAAAAAACAAGACAAATGGGGCTAAATGGAAAGAGCCAGAGGAAGTAGTTAGAAAGTTGTGGGAATCAAATAATAATTAAATAATTTCTTCAGCAGCGTCAATTTTACTATTGTTTGTTAATTACTAATAAATGAATGAATGACTGACTGAATGAATATATGAATATATGAATTATAAATAAATGAAAGAATCGGGTCTAACAAATTAACATTAACACACACACACATACAAACACACACACACACATACATTCACACACATACACACACATACATTCACACACATACACACCCAAAACACACATATACACAGAAACACACAAACACGCATACATACACACGCGCACACATCCTTAATTATCCTTTTATTTATTTTTAATTACTGTATTATTGTACATGTAAATCCGTATGGTGTCCATTTCATTATTGATGATCACCGATAATGATTATCACCATTCGTCATCATCGTCAACCAACCTCATCTGAAAGATCAGTGATGTTTCATTGTTGGTAGGGGATCATTTACATACATCATCACCCACGTCACATTTCATCCATCTGCTTGTTTGCATTTCAATTAGAAGCTCATGCCAAACTGACGTGCAAGCAACGACCAACTGCCAGCAGTCGTTATCTGAGCTGCCATTTGAAGCATTCGTCGAAGTTGTCCCGACGGTTGTTTGTTTACTATATCACGTGACGTAAGCGCGTGTCCACGTGCGTGATTCAAAACGGAGAAAATGATTTTTTTCTGTTGATGTCTGTCTGCTTTTTGGGATCAGTCACTCTGCAGGCACTCTGTGGTCACTTTGTGGTCACTCTGCGAGCACTACAGTCACTCTGTGGTCACTCTGCATGGTGTGGTTGTCATGCCGCAACTGAAAGAGATAAAATTATCATAACCAGCCTCATCATCATCTCTGTCGTAACTACATCATTGTTGTCATTATCATCTTTATCGTAATCATCACCATGGTCGTCGTCGTCAATAGCATTATCACCATTATCATTAACGTCATCATCACTACTTTCAATAACATCATCATCGGCGTCATCTCATTCATTATCACCACCATCATCACCACCACCACTACCACCACTACCATCATCATCGTCATCATCCTCACCATCATCTTCACCACCATCATCATCACCACCATCGTCGGTACTTCATCTAGCTCATTCATTGCGGCTCGTTTAGACAGCAGAGATAACCTAAATATGAAAGATAAAGTTGCATTGATGACGTCAGTACTGTGGTCCCCATTTTATAGCGCTGCATGCAAAACTCCAGAGAGTCCATGAATAATTTTATTATTTCTTTGTTCTTTGCATATAATATAATGTCTATGCATGGGTGCTCATTTTTGTTGTTTATTTTTATTTCAAACATCGTCATCATTAAACAATCTATTTATTATCATCATCCACTTCCTCTTCCTTATCATTATCATCATTGCCATTATCGTCATCATCATCATTCTCTTTTATATTATCGCCGTCATCATCATCGCCATCATGACTATCATTACCATCATGAGCTTCATCGTCATCATCATCATTTTCGTGTTATCGTCATCATTATATTATCAATATCTCTACAGCATCAGTATCAATATCTCTTCAGCCATCACCATGATTGCCACTTTAATTTTTATCATCATCATCATCATCATCACCATCATCATAAACAAAATTATCATCATCATCACCATCATCACCACCATGATCGTCGTCATCATTACCTTCATCATCACTATCAATGTCACCATCTTCATCAGCGTTATCTTATGATTCATCAGTGATATTTGTTCATCATTGCAGCCGGCATTGGTGTTATTGTGCATTTCGCCTCTGGCTTTGTTATTGATGATGCTGTTGACGATGGTGTTGCTGGTGATGTTGTTGTTGTTAATGATGTTGACGGGGTTGTTTTTGTTGTTGTTGATGTTGTTGTTAATGATGTTGACGGGGTTGTTTTTGTTGTTGTTGATGATGATGTTGTTTGTTTAAGTTACATTTCGTTGGTGCTGCAATTGTGTTCAATGTTATGTTATCAGACGCACAGGCAACTACTTTAAAAATGCACTTGCATACAAATTTGTATTTGAGTTCCAAATCTGGATTTAAACATCAAATCTAGACTAGAATATCAAGCAGGCACTTAATTGTCGAACTGGAACTAACTAATGTTAATATTATTAATAATATAATAATATATATAATATATATAATAATGTAATACATGGTATTAATACCAAATTTTGTACTTAGATATCATCTAAAATGTCTTTTCTCGCAGTTTTCATCCGATAATAGGAATGTTTATGTATAAACTTTGCTTTGCTGTTCTTTAAAAATGTACATTTTAATTTCATTCGTTATTCTTCACGCTCTTCAATCTTCTCAACGTTTGTAGTTCGTTGGTGAATGATTCATGCGAAATAATCAGGTGAGCAGATGAGATGTTGGACCGCAAACTGGAAAACGAAACAATTAATTTAAAAATTTAAAATAATCTGTTTGAAATAATTGTACTCCGCAACAAATAGATTTTAATAAATTTTGTAACAATTTAAACAATTGATGAATTGTTAAAATAAAACAGAACCATCAGAAAATTGAGAACAAATTCATCTCCTCCTCCAACAACCAACCCACCTTTTGAAATCTTTGAAGTTTTAAAAATCAGCCAGCAGCTCATGCGACTGCAGTTGGTTCGTTGCGGATTTTGTCGGTGGCGTTAAATTTTAATGGTCGTTTCCGAGCCTCATAAAAGAATTGGAAGCATGCGGAGACGGGCAGTCAGCACGTATCTTCATCCGTCAACATTTTAAATGCAGTCTTAATGTAATTATAAGGCAATCGTAATGCAGTTCCAACGTAATGTAATGTTCTTGTTGAGCAGCTCTAATTGGATAACTTCATTTAATTCTAAACTTGATTTTATTTATGACTGGGAAGTGATTTCAGTTTAAAGCTTCATTCCCATCAGGCATATTACAAATAATAAGTAAGAAATTGCATTTGCACTAAAATTTCAAGTTGTCCGACTCCCAAAAAATGTTTCTCATTTTTGCTTTTGTATAAAAACCCACCTTATAATAAAAAAAATTCGTTTGAGAGCCATATGAAGTTAGTTAATGTAACTTAGTTTCCCAGTAGAATTGTTTGATGTTTACATTTTGAAAAGTGATAGAAGGTAGAGAAATAATTTTTTTGCATCACTTACTCTGCAGCACTCGTTCATCCTGCTTGCAACTTTTTTGCTGTCTCGCTACTCACAAAAATGCACATTTCAGTCTTAAATTTATTAAGAGTTTATAAATGAGGAAATATTTTTTGCATTTTCTGCATTTGTGAAACTGAGTTAAAGGTTGAATATACATAAAGAGTATTCGGTGCCGGCCTTAGGGGGGTCGGGTGCCACCAGAGGGCGCACAGTAACTGAGGCCGCCAAATGCTGCCTGCAAAATAAACACTAATATTTTTTATATAATAAAAATAAGCTGAAAATAGATTTAGTTAAACTTATATTTTTTTTAACAGAAATTAGTTTTTTCTGGAAGTTTTTTTTTCATGCTAATAATTTGTTAAATTACTTTAATCAGAAAATTTATAAATTTGATCATAATTTTTTCAAACGTTTTTCTAACTAAAATTTATTTTGTACGCTTGTATTTTTTTTGGCGCCCCATATTTTGTGTCTCACCTAAATTCATTCATCATTTTTGGTTCATTTTGCGACATTTTGCCGCGCGTACTTGCTTATTGGTCAAATACTTTCCGATTAAGTTACTCATGGTAGGATACTCTTTGGGAAGCCAAAATAGATAGTCTCAAAGCAATCCGAAATCAAACAAGTAGCTTGGATGATGTTTTAATTACTACATGCGAAGCTGATACCAAAACTCCTGATATTGTACACGAAGCACTTAAATTAGCAGTACAAATTGAAAACTTTTGAATGATTTATAAGTTCAAATGGAAAAGTTAGAACTTAAAAAAATATGAAAGAATGGATTTGCACAATAATGATGTATATGTCACGCTTAAAAGTCGTAAGATCCTTACGAAACAGTTGCTAAAACACAGGCTACAGAGCTGCAGAGTGTCGTCATTCGTTAACAACTTGCTTGTTCATCTGGAAATGTTTGGATGTGATGTGTTTAAAGATCTAATGCGAGAAAATGATGTGAACGTTTGTCGTGTGATGATGTCAGGGAACGTTCTACCTTATTTCGAAATTGTCTGAAAATTTGAACTCAAATTTCGGACGTAAGTAACGAGATCACCGCCATTATGTTGATTGAACACTCACATGACTTAATCAACAAATAACATCTCAAATATATTTCAAAATATATTTATAACATCAATTCATAAATTGATTTTTTTATATAAATAAACACTTTCAGCAAAGTTTCACATTATTCCTATAAATTCGTCCACAGCCTCCCGCTTTACAGTTAACTATGTATAATAGTTTTAAATGGTGTGGTTGCTTGGTGCGTTCGCTAACATCTTATAAAATTAAGTACGTAATTGTTAAATATAAATGCTACAGACAACAGCACACCATTACACACAGACATCTTAAAAAACACAAACTTGAGAAATTTTTGATTGCAAGTTAAAAATATTTCAAATTTTTAACACTCAAACCAAAGTTGGATGAAAAATTGCGGACACTCGGAACAATTGCAGCAATGTGATTGATTGACAAACGTTCGAAACAAACAAACTCTTCTGTTGTTGGGCTGCACTGCTCGCTCAGTTCCTTGCCAACAAAATCATTGTGTTCTTGCTTTTTAAAAACAGTGGCGAATGCACACAGACACAGCACAGGTATGTAATCTACCAGTAAAACGCTGTCATGTAATGAAACAAAAAACTGAATGCATGTAAATGGCAAGTGTAAGTTGTACTCATTTCATGCAGTCATTTATAGATCGTAACTACATTGAAAGCAGATGACTTAATAAATAGTATAGATTGAAATTTCAAACTCGCATATAAATGATTATTATTAATTTTTTCTGTTTTTTAAATAAATTTACAATCAACTCAAGCTGACACGTACAAAAGAATGCATACTTGCTTGTTTTATTAGAAAGCATTGTCGTCGGCCAAACAGCCTAGCAGATTGTTTCAGTTTGAAAACGTTGAAAATTTTTGAAACAGTTTTGGGAATTCATCTGGTCGAACGCTGCAAACGAGCAAATAGAATGTGCTGTCCATTGTGCTGTTCTATTTTAAGAGCTCAACAATTGCCTTAACAAAGTTATTTTTTTAAAATCTAGACAAAAATTAAATTTGTTTCCAAAATGTCAAGAACAAAATAAAAATATCCAGTTGTTTGTTTGACGACAGATAATTATTTTAAAAAGGTAATAATAGGGCTCCCTGTGCAAGACCACTCGACCTACTTTTTAAAAAAATTTAATACTTTATCGTGAATGAAAAAGAGGAAAAACAATTGAGTGAATAAGTGAGCGAATCAATTCGTTTATTTATTTATTCATTCATTTATTCGTTCGTCCGTTTATTTATTTATTCGTTCATGCGGAGGTACATAATTATTGCATAATTTATTCACGTTAAGCAAGAATGCTTGGATGGGAAGTGGAGCAAAACAACTGACTGAAAGAAAAGAATGACTCATTTAGACCACCAAACACGTACACGCGCACACGCACACACAAGAAAACACGCACGCAAGATGCACACGCATTCATTTGTCCGCCCGGCTGTACACGGAATGCACGACATCATGGTGTGCACGCCATCTCCTGTTATAATTCACGTGCGATGAATGTGCCTGAGACGGTTGTGCGTGCGTGCGTGTGTGAGCGTGCCTGTGTGTGCGTGCCTGTGGGTGCATGTGTGTGCGTGCGTGTGTGTACCAATGTGCTATATATGTATGTATGCATCACGTTCTTGATATGCAATGTATTCTGTGTATAATGTCTTTGTGCGCGCGTGTTGTTGTGTGGTGCGTGATTAATTGTGCGCGTGGGATGATAATTTTGTTTTCGTCATCGTGCGTGTGAGTAACGTTTGTTTCACGTACCAGGATGATGATGATGATGGCAGTGTTGATGATGATGGTAATAATGATGATAAAAGTGCTGAAACTTATTGAAATGCATTAGTTTTAGTTTAACTTGAATACATGGCTACACACAATAATAAATGTTGATATATTTTAACAACAAAATATTCGTTCGAGAAATATTGCTAACTCCATAAAATTAATTCCCATAAAAACTTCTTCCCTATTTTATTGCAGCATTCAGTGGAAAATGTTCACGTTACACGTGTACAAGTGCAAAACGGATTTGTTTTTATGTTAAGTAAAATGATGATGAATTGTTGCTCGTGAAAAACACAACACATCTGTCACAACTACTCCAATGTCGTTTCGTTGATCAGAGATTGCATGCTCTACTGCATTCCATTTTGAATGATTTTTAAAGCACTCTCCGAACAAATAACATTTTTCTCTTTTAAGATCTCCCTCCAAAAAATTTCAGAAGATGTGTGAATCGACGTATCACGCAGTGATTGCATATGGCAGGCGAGAATCTGTTTGCATTCGAACCTGGTGTCTGCAACGCTGGGTTAGGAGTCTTAAAACATTACACCATTTGGTCACCCAATTCATCAACGTTTAATCATACTAGATGAAACATGCTGCATTTTTGTTTAAATTCAAATACCATTGAATGGAATTTTAAACAAAACTTCAACTAACTTTGGTTTTATTGATCAATCGTATATGTTCATTGCTTTGTTTTAACTATTTTACTACTTGATTAATGTAAACACACATCCACGCCACACACACACACATACACACCACACACATACCACACAACGCCACACACACACACACATACCACACACACATACACACACAAACACAAACGCACACACAAACAATAAATTGTACAATTTTTGTCACAAATTAAAAATGTAATGATCGCTTTGATTCATGTTAGCTCTGTTGTTTTCAATGTTATGCGTTGTTAAGTACTGGTGACGATGGCTGAGAAGTTGTCCTTACAGTTAAATTGCTGTGACGATGCATCGAAATAATAAATATAAAATGTTGGATGATATCATTAATGATATAAAAAAAGAAATATGATGGTATTGATGATATATGAAGAAAAAATCGGATGATATCATAGATCTGAAGATATTGATGACAAACGCGGATGTAGCGGCAGGCGTATCTTCTGATTGATTCAGGTCAAAGTTCAAGTTCAAAAATTTTCCATCGTTTTCTTGAGAGATGATGGCTTTAATGCAGGCACGCAAGGGAAAATATTGATTTGCAAATATGGACAGAATATTGAGAGAAAAAAAACAATATAAAAATGAGATACCAACAAGACGAGAAGTAAGGGGTTGACAGGCCCTGCGGCTTCCACAAAAAAGAACCCTTTAAATAAAATTAAAATATTATGTTTAAGTTTCAAACCAATTTTTTTAAATTTTTTGCAAGCAATACTTGACTTGCACAAACATAATAATGATGTTGCTTTATTTTAATTATTTTATTTAATTATATTGTAATTTATTTTTCAATAAATAGTATTTGATTTTAAAAAATTTCCGCGTTTCTGGTTGAAATCCTTTCCTTTATTGGCAGTGAATTTTTAAAAGACGTGACGAAAAAAAATTTTAAAAATTTAAAAAGTCTTATTATATTAATATTAAGATTATAATTAATATTGATAATAATATCGTTGGTAATATTACTAATCTTCCTGATTCTACACTCCTTCCTTTAAGTAAAGCTTTGCTGCTCGTCTGGTTGCTAATGCCCCTATCTATCCTCATATATCTCCATAGCCTGTACTTTTGCACTGGCCAGTAAAATAAAAAATATAATGTAAACACACACACAAACCACACATATTACATTACACATTAATGTAAATATATCTAAATTATACATCATCAATGAAATTATACAATATGAATAATTTTTTAAATTTGCACATTAATGTTATAGTCTCAATCTAAATTATTTCTTAGGTACTTATCAGATATATTAATTGAACCTACACGCCCCGGTTTACGATTGTCTTCTCACACTCACTTCTTCTTAACTCGGGTTAAACACCTTTATACTAAATCAGAATTTGCTTTTTCTGATCCTATTCCACGAAATTCTCTACCTCTATCTCTGACTACTTTTCCATCACTTACGATGTTCAGAGAGATCTCAAGACCCATCTTTTTGCAAAATAGCAGTTTGATTGATTGATAGTGCTGTTAATATTATTAATTAAAAAAGTATTTTTTACAATACTTTAGATAACATTTCTTAATAGTTATTGTTGAAGTGAATTCACTGAGTTTTATTTCTCCGATGATTTTCTTGCCAGTTTTCTACGCCACACAAATCCTTGTTGTCGCATATTTCCTGCGCAGTCAGAAGTTTATTCAGAGGAAGGTGAGTGTGCTTTTGCTTGCTCCCCAGCTCATTCAATGTTCTGTATTTTTATTTGCAGCACCGCAACCAATACGGTCATTAGTATTGTATCTGACTTTGCTTTTTCAACATCATCTTTGTCATCATTAATGTCATCACGGTAGTCACCACTATCACCACCACCATCATCACCACCATCTTCCTCCTCGTCATCATCATAATCATTCTCACACCTATCCTAATCATTGAATAGCTCGTGTTGCGTTTGAACCCGGTCACAACAAGGCAGGAAGGACAGTTTCATAGTTTCATCAATGAGCTATCCAGCTGCCCACTTGAAGCGGTCACACAGTTTCCCAGTACAAAAATACAAACAGACATTTAGAAACATGCATATATGCAGAGGAGGTGCATGTGTAGATACCCATGTGTTTATGAATATGTGCACTAACATACATTCACATGCATGCACACATACAAGTAAGCGCAAAAACACAGGGATATACACATACACATGTGCACACACGCATATATGCACACAAATGTGCGTGCACACGCATGTGCCTTTCCTAAAACCGTCAATCAAGAAAAAATTTTTCAACACTTTTTCTTCTAGTTGTTGTTTGAAATGTTTGAAGTTAATTTTCCGCCTCTATATTTTTTAGCACGAGGCTGCTTCCGTTTTCTAAGAAAAAAAAGTTGACATCATTACGTGCGCATCTAATGTAATAAGAAAATTCTTTCTGGTTCAACAACATGAGTTCAATGCTCTACTTTTGTGCCAACCAACATTTCCACCTTATCACAATATCCCATTCAAAATAAAAACAAATAAAAACAATAAATATATAATATGAAACTAACTCAAGAACACACACACACACACACACACACACACACACACATTCACATACATGCACACACACACACACACACACACACACACAAGAACGCCCCACATAGATATAAGCAGCAGCAAGCTATTTTTTATCTGAGTGTCACAATTGATGAGACAAAAAAATTTAATTTAATTTTTGACTTACTGGCGGGACTCACGCCTTATTGAATTAAATTTATTTTTTATGGATTCTCAACATGCCTCAATCAATTTCTCATGTTGTTTGATAGCAATTTATTTTTTATTAAAGCAATCGTTGCTTCCAATTTAAAGTCATTAAATTGCCAAAGTTAACAATTAGTATCAATCAAAATTCAGCGGCAGACATGAAGATGGCATGATTTGATGTACAGACTTGTAACATTCCATCACTGCATTCATTAAAAAAAACAAATTCGAATTGCTACCAACTGCAGACTGGTTAATCGTTTCGTTGCATCACTTTTCTTTAAATTTGGACATCAATTATCTTCAACTGAAAAGACTTAGTAGCTTAGACCATGGTTAATTGGATTCATTGAGACTTTAGCTCATTTGTGTTGTTGGTTGTAAATAAACTTTCGTGGGGTCTGACGAAGCCAGTGGCGAATCTAGGGGGCAGAGGGCAATGTCAACTATTACAATTTTAACATTTTCAAAACTTAGCTCCCCGTCAATGTTGTCTTGATTCAACACAGAGCGAGGCAGATCTGATGTTTTTTCTTTAAATTATCGATTGTTAGGAAGCGTGGCTTCATGAATCATGGGGTGTTATTTATTTAGTAACAAAGAGTCTCATGAACAAGGAAAACAGCATAGCAAATGGTCTGACCTTCTTCATCAATTGATCTCAATCAACATTTAAAACATAACACAATACAATACAGAAGACGCTGAATACGAAATCAACGGCGTTGGAACATAACATCCTTAAGAGGTAATTGACGAATTTGCATTTTAATTACATTAGCATGACGTCAAGCATTCATCACAAGAGGTTGACGACTTATTCATTGTGTTTTATGCGCATTAAGTAAATATCTGCAATATGTGCTGAGATTTTATATATTTGTGTTTCTAAAACATTTAATTTTTAACTTTCCATAGTTTTATTTACTTTGCTTTATAGATAAGTTTCCCTTTCTTCACTTTTTCAGTTAGCTAGCCAGGGGCGCGTGTATTGTTTTTGTCAATGAGCTTTATTTATTTGATTATTTCTGTTTTAATAAATTATATTTCAACAAATTTTATCAAATATTCCTCCACATATTAAGTCGTGAACCTCTGCACTGGTTAGATCTTCTCGGTGTTGACATCTAAATACATGATTATCCACATTTTGCTATTCATACATTTGTGCATTTGAATATTCATTCATGCATTTGGATATTCAAACATGCATCTGAATTCACTTATCCATTTATAAATAACCACCTTTTTAAACATCTGAACGAAGAAACATTCACTACATCCATACTAGCATGCCATCCTATCACGTATTTAAATTTACTTCAATTCATATCAACCGAGTTGAATAATTTCAGTGGACTTAAATCCCAAAGGAACGTGACAAACCTTTCTCTCGTTTATAAGCATGCATTATATGCATATGTATACATACACACAACATACAAACAAGCATAAGCATACAATCATACCCACATCAATACACATAAAATCAGACATACATATGCACGTGCAAACACCATGAATTTTTTTTAATATTATATAAGAAAGCAGGATATGTTTGTTGAAACATTTAGTTTTTGTTCATGTTTTTGTTCAGATTGAATCAGTGGACCAGCCATCAGTTCGCTATTTGCATTGAAACAATAAAGGGTTAAACGTCTTTCCAATAGTCTGAATAATTGTCATTATCATCATCTAATTTGAGTAGTTTATTTGTTTGCCACAGTTTTTATGACAACATAGATTAAATTATCAGGATAGTTTGATGATAATTGTTCGGACATACATGGTCAAAATAACAATTGTTAGATACATTCTTGTACAACAGTTGATCGAGCAATAAAAATATTTTGCGCACACAAGTACAGCTCATTTTGTATTGGGATCTCGTTAAGACAAGCTAAATTTTTGCAGCAGTTCATTCAGGTTTGAAGCCTAAAAATTAAAACAATAAATACAAAAAATGTAAAAAATAAATATAATTAAATAAGTAAGTTTATATATATATCTATATATTTATTTATTTTATTTATTTATGTGGAATCACTCTTTAAAATGTCCCTGTAGAGGACACAATCGGCATAATCATAGATAGAATATACAATTCCAGTCATTCATCACTACCAATTCCAATAGATGAATTAGTTGCACTACTAAGAATATGTACAGCCGAAGCGTCTTTGTTGGCCCGGGTAACACACTATATTAGCAAATAGACGGTGTAGCAATGGACTCTCCATTGGGAGTACTCTTCGCAAACTTCTATGTTGGACATATCGAAGAAATGTTATTTAAAGAAGAACCAGAGCTAAAACCTAATATATACTGCCAATATGTCGACGATATCTTTGTTACATATGAAGACGATGGTCACATAGCCAGACTTCTACAACGATTAAACATGACAAAATTAAAGATTACAATGGTAAAATCAACTGACAACAAACTGCCAATCCTAGGCGTACTAATACAAAATGTGCAAAATGAATTTAAAACCTCAGTCTAAACCAAAGCAACAAACAAAGGTCTATGCCTCAACGGCAATAGTGAATGTTATCAAACATATATAGAGAGTACAATCTCTGCTTTTGTAAACCGAGCCTACACACACGCTTCTGATATAGAAAGATTGAGAACAGAACTAGATAGAATCACTAAACTACTTATTAACAATGTATATAAAAATTCCATGATTCAGAAAATAATAGAACGCAAAGAACAAATAATCAGCAACAACAATGCAACTAACAATAGTAACAAAAAGAACATAGTAATATATTATAAGAATCACATGTCAACAGCTTTCGAACAGGATGAAAAATTATGAAAAGAATCATAAAAAATAAAGTCCATGCAATCAACGAGAATGATTTTATTAAATTTCGAATATACTACTCCAACCAAAAAACGTCATCTCTTGTGATGAAAAACAACTGCACTAGTAAGCCAGAATCGATAATAGATCATAGCCATCTAATATATTTGTTCAAATGTAATATTGGTGAGTTTGGGCACCATAATTCTGAATATATTGGTATGACGACGACCAAGTTGTAGAGAAGACTCACACCTACAAAGTGGCGCAATAAAGAATCACATGAAAGAGAAACACAAAACTGAAATTACTAGACAAATCTTGGACCACCATTATAATTTACGACTAGCCAAATCAATACACATAGAACAAAGACATCCGATAATAAATATTCAACAACGGGCATTTGGAATTCTTCCCACCAATAAATTTAGAAACAGAAGAATCATCGATAATGAAAACACTTTAAAGTGTTATATTTTACAATGTTGAAGCTTGTGAAACTAAGTATTCACTTTAAACAAACAAAGAATCAACAAAGTAGAGTAGATGCACAGTATACATATATATTTGAGCATCTGGGCACAAACACAACATATCAATTTGAACACAGAATACGGTATAGGAATACCGAAAAAAGCTTTTCTGTTCTATTATGCATAAAATAAACAAAAATTTTGGTTTTGAACTAAAGAAACTTGAAAATGATTTACGATCTACCGTTAAAAAAAATCGAAAAATTAAATTTGAAGTTAACGCTGAACATGCTGTGATTTTCATCAATATTATTATTATTATTATTATTATTATTATTATTATTATTATTAGTATTATTATTATTATTGAAACATTTATGAAGCGCTATTTAAACGAATCTCAAAAGCGCTATCTAACAAAAACTGAACTTAGCAACATAATTGAGATAACAAACGAGAAATCATAATGCATCGTACAGAAATAAGATTAAAATTTGGTCATAAACAGAAAAAGTAATCGATTCAATATAACGAAAATACGAAATAATATTTAGAACATGTCGACTAAACAGAAAGAATCGATCAATAATGCATTACAATGAAAATAGATGAGTTTTCAGTTTCTTCTTGAAATCACGCAGGTTTAGGTCCGGATTTCTGAGAGCAGCAGGCAGGTTGTTCCAAACAGTTGGTCCAGAAACAGCAATATTACGAGAGCCTAAACTGAGACTCGTTGTTGGGATCAACAGCAGGTTTGAAACAGGATCTCAAGTGTGCTCCAAATGGTTTTGAAGATCTCTTTTTGAACCAGTCAGACAAATAAGATGGAGCTAGACCGTTGATAGACTTGTAGACAAGTGTTGAAATTTTGAGCAACACTCTTTTGTCGACGGTTAGCCAATGAAGTTCCTTCAATATTGGAGACACATGGTCGTATTTTTGAGCTCCAATAACAACTTTTGCGGCTCGATTCTGTATTGACTGCAGTACAGCCATGGATCGATCAGGTAAGTCATAAAACAAACTGTTGCAATAGTCGACGCGTGAGTGCACAAATGCATGAACCAACGTCTGTAACGTGGATGCATCTAGGGATCGTCGAATTTGATTGATTTTCCTGATTTGAAACATGCATTCGGCTGAGAGCTTCTTAATGTGTTGTTTCATTGACAAACCTGAATCAATTATGAAGCCCAGATTAGCCGCTGCTCACAAAATGGGATGCCCTCATCATTAACAGTTATTGAATCTATGTCTATTCTTGAGAGTTGCTGCCATGTTCCGATTGGTAAAAAAACTGTTTTGTTTTGGTTTAGTTTTAAACCATTGTTTTGCATCCACTTATTGACCCCAGACAAACATTCAACCAATTTGTCCAATTCTGATTTAAAAGAATCTGGTCTGCTCGTAACAATAATTTGTAAGTCGTCCGCAAAAGCATGCCCTGAAAAACCAATTGATTCTATTATCTTTAGTATTTCATATGTATAGATCAGGAATAGAATAAGCTCTAGAACCGAACCTTGTGGCACACCAGACAACAAAACATTAACCTCAGACAATTTACCACCGAATGATACCTGTTGTTATCTACCTACCAGATACGACTCAAACCACCTCAGAACAGCACCAGAGATTCCAAAACTGCAACGTAGTCTCGTTAAAAGTATTTGTGATCTACGCAATTCAATGCGGATGACTTATCAAGAAAGACTAGCATTGCCACATTTTGTTCATCAATTGCCCCGTACATTTCTGAGAAAACTTGCAAAAGAGCAGTTTCAGTCGAATAGTACTGACGGAATCGAGATTAAAATTTCAGCATTAAATTGTTATTGTTCAAGTAACTGAGTGTTTGCCTGGCAACCACACGTTCTCTAATTTTAGATGGGAAAGACAGATTAGAAATTGGTCTGTAATTCCCAACATCATTTTCGTCTAGATTATGTTTCTTCAGCAGCGGAGTTATGATAGCATGCTTGCAGCCAGAGGGAAACTGTTCCACATTTAAACTGCTGAATGAAATATATATATATATATAATATATATATATATATATATGTTGGTAATAGACCATAATTTTTACAATATTCTATAAATTCTACCGAATGACTTGCGTTAAAATGTTTGTAGTTGAAAAAACGAACTACAAACATATTAACGCCACACATTCGGTAGAATTTATAGAATATTGTAAATATATATATATATATATAGTACTTTCTTTCTACAGCTACAAAGATTGTATTGGTCAAGAAATGCCTTCTTGCTGACATTTTTAATAGTCTGGTGGTGACTTCGGGACTGTCGGGATTGTACTACTGCAATTCGTTGTTGCATGATGCTGGAGGGCAGGAAAAAAAGAATAAAGTTAAACGA
This sequence comes from Helobdella robusta, assembly GCF_000326865.2. Classification (NCBI taxonomy): domain Eukaryota; kingdom Metazoa; phylum Annelida; class Clitellata; order Rhynchobdellida; family Glossiphoniidae; genus Helobdella; species Helobdella robusta. The sequence continues at coordinate 1,167,449 of NW_008704501.1, read as the reverse complement.
ATCCAGAATGCTGCCGCCAAATTGGTCATTGGTCACAGTAGACGTTGTCGCATCACCAAGTGGTTGGAGAGTCTCCACTGGCTACCGATCAGGGAACGGATAAGATTTGAGGTAGCAGTGCTGGCTCATGGTTGCAAACATGGTGATAGTCCGAAATATTTGAAGGAGGTGTTTTGTAAGAGAGCTGAAGTTGATGTGGGACATGCATGTTAAAAACGATGGCAATTCTAATGACTAGAACAACACAGGGTGACAGATGTGTGCAGGTTGCTCTGCTAAAAATATGGAACGATCTTCCGACAACATTGAAGCAGATCCTTCCATCAAATAATTTAAGACTAGAGTTGAAAAGTTGTTTTCTCAACACAGCATTTAATTACAGTTCAATCCTCTGAGGAATGCCAATAGAGAAAATAACAATAATAGTAATAATGATAATAAAAACATACAGACACAAAGCTTTAAATTAGTACATAACATTTTGTACATAAAATTCTTTGCATAACGTTCTACGATATTCCTGCTGCACACAAGCTCTATATACGGCGTATAATCTAAATAGTGAACATTAGCAACGTCATTAGCAACAACAAAAACATCGTTAGCTGGTGGCCGCCTGACATCCACAACAGCAGCATCATCACCATCAACAACATCGTCATCAACAATGAACTAACAGGAATTTGTTTGCAACCAATGCTGAATGAGATTAGAACTTAACAAAGATCGGACTTGTTTATGATGATCATAATCATGATCATGGCAAACACAATGATGATGATGACGACGACGACGATTTTAATGAATGCGACAATGATCGTAATAAATGCGATGTCGACGATGATGATGGTGAAAGGAGGTTTTTTGTATAAAATCGACCGAAAAAGTCATCAGCCACACTACCACAAATTTTGGCCTCCCATAAAAATTTTGGCCTCCCCAGTCAAGATTTAAACATTTTCAAAATGCTGCCCTCTTGCTAAAGTTGTCTTGATCCGCCACTGGTTTGTGATAATATATGAATATTTAGGACCGAGCTGTGGATGGTACAAGTCGTCAGGTCTAACTTGGTTCTCTCTCCTCTTAAAGCCAGGATGACAGAGTGGAGCTTCAACGTTGACGTTGATTGACTTCATTCAAATGAGTGTTCATGCGGTCGGTCTGGCACGCATCTCATCGCGTTACCGACCTGAAATATTATTTGCGCTGAACAATCTTATTTGCAGCTGTTTTGAATCACTGGGGGGAGGACGTCAAAGCGGCAAAAATCCAAGAAAAGAAAATTTTCCTTACAGGTAAAATATGTGTAAGTGTACATATTTGATGTCTAAGTACCTTTGTTTGTGTATGCGTAACAACCTGATTACATGTGCAGAAAAGTTTCAAGACTGTGTGGTGTGTGCATGTGAACGTGCAACTGGCGTCTCTAAAATCTTTCTTCATGCGCGTGCGGGCATTTATCCGCTTGGAGCTTTTTGGAAGTTGACGTATGAATGGATGCAAATTTGATTTGTGCGAGAGAATATATGAGTGTATAAATCTGTCAATTTGTTGAATGGGCACAATTTTATACATACATCTTTATAAGTATCTTCATGATTAGTATTTATGCGAGCATGTTGTATGCCTTGCGTTTGTGTGTGTGTTTGTGTAATATGCGTGAATGTATGTGGCTTTTGCGAGTTGAGCGTTCAATTGAAATATTTGCATGCGATAATAATGTTGGGAACATTGAAACAACTTTTGATAATAAATGTAGCAATAAAAAAATGACGATACAACGATCTAGCACTTTATAATTCTATGTACATGCACCAAGTTTGTGATCGTTTGATGTGCACTTGAAATTTCAAGCGCTCTCAATATTCCGAGGGGACCCTGCGTATCTTTTCATGGATTCCATCTTAGTAATTATATGCATGGTTAGTTAGTTGCCAGTTACAAATATACCGTTCATTTGTTTTTCAATACATTTTTAAATTGATCCTATTTAGTCCGCAGGCAATGTTTTTCAGACTTCGTGCTTATTGCAATTCTGCAGTTGATGAGGACAATTTTTTATTAAAAAGCGATCTGATAATGGTGTGGTAGATTGTGTGGTGCGTATTAAAATACCTCTAAGAGATTATTAAATAAATTATCATTAGATGATAAGAAATAAAATATTCTTTAATTTTCATTTATGTTTAATTAACAGACCAGTCAATATATTTGAATGTTATTGTATTAGTAAGAAGTTCAATATGCTACTAACTTGAAAAACAAAAAATTCTTACAACGTAAAAAGTGTTTATACCGTAAAATTTTATACTCTATTTTAACAAGCGTTATCAATTAATCAGTTAATCGATCGTGCAACCGATCATCAGTCGGTCGGTCAATCAGTCAGTCAATCAACCAATCAATCAACTAATTATTTGTTTTGAATGCTTGAGAGGAACAAATAAAAATTATAAACTAAAAAAACTAATAAACTAATATTGAATAAACAGAAAAGCCCTCTGACGAAAAATATCTGCAACCTTTATTATGATGATTGTGATAAAAATGCGCATAAAATGTTTGGCAAACTTTTACAAGATATTCCGCGCGTACAAATGATCTTATCACCACACAACAAACACAAAGTCGCTCGTTAAACAACCATCATCTCAAACAATCCCAATTATACCGTAGTCAAATTCCAAATTCAAAATCAATTCAAAAAAGTTCCAGCATGTAATTATTTCTGGAGTTTACAAGACCTGGAGGACAGACAGATGCCGCAGAGAATTCTTAAAAGTTGAACATCCCATTGAAGATTACAGGCGAATGTACAAAACGAACAACGAGGTGCTGATCAAATGGAAAACATGAAGAGAGGATATTGATTAGCGTTGTTGAGGTTGGACATATGCGCGCTGTTCTTTACAGTGAAATTACTTCCTCTTACATTTTGAACAAAGTCTGTTTTTTGAGCGACAGAATGTGGAGGCCTGGCATAGCATAACACATGAACGTGCAGAATCTTTAATTGTAAGCAAATTCTCTGCAATAGAAACAATCAAAACAAATTTGAACGATCACGAAATAAAAAGTGTTTTCATTCAACAAAGTACTCCCATTGGAAACATTAAAATGAAAATATTTGACCAACACGCGAGTTGTTGATTGCATCGTTGCCGTGTCTTCATACAAAATTTCAATTCCATAATTATTACAAATAATAAACATAAATTAATAATACATAAAATTATTGAAGTACTTAAAATGAATTTAATACTTCCCTTGATATCAGCAGTGAGTGTTGGTCTTTTATGTGATGTGATGTTGACATCTGCAGATCTTTTAACTTCAATTATTTGTCCACAACTTAATTACCTTATAATTAACAAAATTAAAATTTGAGAAGTTTATCTAAACTTTCACGTCCGATACACATATATATGCACATTCCACCAACCAACCAACCAACAACATCCCACTTATCTACGTGACCATCTACACACAGAAGTATCTGCTTATCCAGTGGGATTGTTGCTGATTGCATCTGGAATTCCGGATAGATGAGATTAAAAATTTATTTACTTGTAGCGGTTTGTGTCACGATGGCGATCTAATAATACAAACACGTTTTGAAAGTAGAAAACAATTTTTATATTTTTAAACGGTTGATAAAAAATCCAAAAACTCATTTTGCTGAGATGCCATGCATGGAATACCTAGAGACACCAAAGCTATCAATCAAATGTTTATAATTCGTAAATTAAAAGAGGTTAAATGATTATATGGCTCTCAATAATACCTACTTTAATATTAATCAAAGCACCACTGCTGTGAATAGTTTAAAAACAACGATATTTTCATTATTATTGTTGTTATTATTATTATTATTATTTTATTATTATTTTCATTGTTATTGTTATTATTATTATTGAAACCAGAAAATAGTTGAACAAGTAGTTGCCACCAACACCAATCTCTATAGATGGGACATAACGACTAAGCAATTGTACCCTCTCTGCTATGCTAGTGTCAGATCGCAAATCCTAACGATTAAAACTAACGATTCTCAAAATAATTAAAAAAAACACCACAAATTAACGAAGTAATTTGTGGGGCTATATAAAGAAAACACTGCGATATGGTTCTGATATTCGGACTATTGATGAGTCCCAGGTAGAGACGAAACACGTATCCAGCCTATCTAAAGAGATACACTTTTTTTCTTCTTTTCACTTTTGCACACTACTCATCCTGGTTTTATGTTTCTATACATTTGCGCGCAATCGCAACACTAGGCAGAACAATTGAAATGTGTTGAAATGACAATTGAAATGACAAAATTAGCGGATTGCTTGACAGCTGTTTGAGACTGTAAGCAAAATCAATTTGTTTCATTTTTGCAGACTTCATTGTAGATGGAATACGTCCTATATCGGCCATGTTTGACACCTTGCATCCAGGTATGGCTGTTTTTTTTACGGTGACATTATTGAAATTCTGGAGCTTACTGTCTGCCGCAAGACAAACCTGTCCAACTCAAAACTGTACAAGACCAACAAACAGACGGAAAAACTTATTGAAAAAATTTTATAAACATTGCGAAGTAACTATTCAATCTTGCGAAATATTTCCAATAGGTTTTCTAAATAAATTCGATTTGTTAACAATAAATATTTTATGGTCGGATTCTTTTAAAAACAATTTAATTCTATCTGTAATTTCTTCCTCGTACTTTATTTATTGTAAACAAAATAGCATGTATCAATAATTCGATGTGTGGCTTCTTAGCACTTTGCACTTGTCACTTTTTATACATTGTTATTATATCTTATTAATGCATGTTTTTAGTTGAAATAAAATATGTTCCCAATATTATGATTATTGTTGTTATTATTATTATGAAACTTTTCGCCAATATTATTTTTCTTGTTGTGATCGCGTTAATGGAATCATTAGAGGAAAGATGCATGAGATGGAAGAAGTGATGCGTGGGATATCGGTCTGACGCTGATCTGTTGAGTTTTGTCGTTTGAGTGAGGGATTGATGTTGTTGTTGTTGATGCTGTCGATGCTGCTGATGATGTTGTTGTTTATAATGTTGTTGATGTTGTTGTTGACGTGTACGCTCATCCACTGAAATATTTTTATTAATCATAAATTTAGAAAATTATTTGGAAGATGTTAGCAGCGGAGGATATGAATGATAATTTTGAAAGAGCGATTTTAAGGAATATATGTCTTGATTACCTGGTGCGATCCTACTTAGTGGGATTTCGTTAACGGAAAAGGAATGCGTTAAAACAACGAAAAGAATACGAAAACGAAAATTTTTCAAAAAACTGAAACGGAATGTAATCAAAAAAATTAGAACGAAAACGAAACGTAAAAAAGTTAAAAAAAATTTTTAGCGTCGATCCTCTTTTTACAAAACAATTCACGATACCATCTATAACCGTTGTTTAAATTTAATTTTTCATGTGTTCATTGTTATCCATTGCCATTTCTCCGCTATTTATCAGCCTCCATTGTTTATTTAACTCAATTACAGATTACTGAAGCTGCAGTGATATCTCTTAACAATTGTATCTATTGTATAGTCTTAACCATATATATATTTATAAATATGGGTGAAAATAAGTTGATTTGTCATCAGATACATCAGCCAGTACGACTACATAAAGAACTCCATCTTCTAACCACAACCAAAGGTGCATTTTGGAACACATAACTCATTTTAGGCTAGAGGCGTTTCATCTCTTACGGGACTCGCCAGTAGCCCGAGTTAAAACAACAGCTTTGTGCAATTCCTATCTAATTAGATAAGATCGCAAACTAAGGTGTTTTTAAGTAATTCACACACACATATGTATTTATATATGATTTTTTTTCCATGTCCTGACAGCTAACATACACACGCGATTGATTGGCAGTACGAATTTTTAAATAACTTTCAAGATTAGCTGATCAACATTTTTGAAGGTCAGATCGAAAGAGGTTTAAAATTTATCAATGTGAATTTTTTATCGCGTGACAGACCGTGCAAAAATCTGCTGTCATTCCTAAGGACTTGAGTGTGTGTAATCCTTTCATTAAATTTGTCTTCAACCAAAATTTCAGACTTACTTTTATTATTACGTTGATTTCTAATTACATATGTAGACTGAATTTTAATTTTTTAATATTTTTTAAAATAAACCAAATTGTAAATTTAGTTTTTATATTTTTTTGTTATTTTTTACAGTAACTTTTGAATTAGTAATTTATCATGGTTGCCAAACACGAGGATTTTAAATCAAATATTTTGCAAGAGCATGAAAATAATTCCATTGAAAAATAATCAAAATGAATAAAATTTTTAAATAATGAATAAATACTTATTAATAAACTATAAAAATATAAAATTTGTAAAATTTAATGAAATTGATGAAAACAAAAGAGTGAGACCAGACCTTGAAGCGCACTGAAAATGTGTGCGGGTGCGTTCGAGGGCCAGTATAG
>NW_008704501.1:1125966-1155966 GCF_000326865.2 Helobdella robusta | reverse complement strand
GTAGGGATTTCAAATTTTCAATTTAAATCGCGTTTATTTATTTTGTGCTAGGAAAATGTGAAACTGTTTTATGTAACATTTTGGCTCTTAATTGTAAACACAATAAATTACATTTATTCAACTAAAATATTTGTGCCCGTACGCTTTCAAGTGTAATGATTTAAAAACAAATGTAATAATAATGTTTGATGTTTGTTCTTCTAACTGCTCATGTCATTTCATTTATATTTGCGTGTGATTGAGTGTATGAACGAACGAACGAACGAACGAACGAACGAATGAATGTATAAATGAACGTTTGTTTGTTTGCTGGTGAGAGTGGTGCACTGACTGCGGATTGAAAATAGCAGCCAATTAGAACTCCATTCATCATGAGCAGTTGACGCATGTTCAAAGGAATTAAAATTAACCCTATCAATCACATCTTTTCACATCAAATCACATTGTTGATGATGCTGAAGTAACACGACAAAAATGCAATGGCAAAATTTGAGCAGTGATATTATTATTCCTTCTAGCTATATTACGTTTTTTTATTTCAGCGCTCAACCGTCATTTTCAAGCACTTCAAAGGACTCGTGCCATCCAGAGAGCAGCCATGTCCATGATATTCGTATCGACACGTTCTTATTTCTTTGGCTTCATCGACAAAAAGTTAACAAATAGTTGTTCAGTTGGTCGGCAGATTCTACTCACCTTGTCAAAGTTATTCTATATATAAAAGTTATAAAACAGTTTAAAAAATTATTTAAAAAGTTGTTTTAATTTGAATTGCTCTGACGATCAAATTTGTAAATATCGACAGTAGATGTGGCGAGTCTTTCTAACATAAATTCATTTAAAATAAAAATGACTTTTTGATGAAAAAAAAATAACTCAAAATAAAATTTTTCACTTTGGTGGCCCTTATAACCGATCAGCTTTCATTTAGCCTTCATATTACATTTCAACATCTGGCTGGAGACTCCACAGTATCATATTTTCACAATTACAAGTGGTTGTTTCTTTTTTACAATCGACTCAATTCTTTCAACAACGCGAACTGACGCACCCTTCAAGCCGATGTCTTCTATTCATAAATGCTTTCAGGTTTACACCATTGCTTCTTCAGCGCGTTCGCTCAGCATCACACACAGCACCTACAAATACAACATAAATACACACTCAACAATCAGCATCACACAGCCCCTCCAACATACAACATACATACACACTCAACAATCAACATCAGACAGAACCTCATCCTCAACGAATCTCAAATGTTTTCAGCAATATTTTTATTTTCTCAAACGTACAATACAAATGTTCTTTCATTCATGGGGTTTGGAGTAGAAACATGCAGTTGGTATTTTCAGAGATTGAGTTTATCATCTGCAAGAGGTAGTTGAAACAAGACGGCGTCCTCGTCATAATGATTTTTTTAATTTAAATTTTCACAAACAACTTCTTCAAAGTTGAGAAGATGAAATATTTCATTTTTAGGAATTGAATGGGAATTTATTTACAACTCAGAACAACCTTTCCATCTAAATTTTAATCGATGCACATTAGAGGAAATGAACAAAAGCAACGATCATTACTTTGTATAATAATTTCTTATGTTAATTAAACTGTTTGTTCAAATCTTTTTAAATGTTCCCCGTTTTTGATATTGAACATGGAAACATGTTTGACTGCCTGTGTGTGACATTAAATTTTTAATATTACTAGATTACTAAACTCATGTTCCAGGAGTCAATTACATCACTTATGTACGGCACATACATCACACACACGCACACACACGCTCGTACACACACGCACACGCACAAACACACACACACAACACACAGGAGCTGATCATGGTGGTCTGGTTCATTATTGAGTTTTCCTTCCGAGTTTGGTCGGCTGGTTGCAGGTCGCGGTATCAGAACCTGTCTGGAAGGTTCCTCTTCATAAGAAGACCTCTCTGCGTGTTAGGTGCTGATCATTACATTACTCTGATGTTCAAAAATATTCTATTGTTTCAAAAGGAGTTTTCTGTCATTTTTATTTGCTGCAAAGATTTGTTTGTGTAACTGCAAGTGAAATCATTAATACCAGCAATGCGTGGTGGCGAGGGAAATTGCATCAAATTAATGATGATGTTTGGCTTAACCTGGGCTACATGTCCTCCGCTGGTCATAGACATGAAACAAACTGTGGCATCATTAAAATTTGTTAACATTGTTGCTTCCAACAGGGAAGGTTTGGGGGTTTGGAGGCCCAGGGTCATCAAAAAGGGGGTCTGTAATCACTTTCAGGGTAAAAATGAGAATTTTTCGTCAAGTCGTTTAAAAAATGAATGCAAAAAAATAAAAATTAATTCAACAAAATGTAATAAATTTTCAAAGTCAATAAGCCATATAGAGTTTAATAAGAATTAGACAATCGCGTTAACGAATAAAACAACGTGCCTGTGCAAACTCTGCTGGTAATAATGCGAATCAATAATTTGGATAGTTTTATTATTTTTATCTCTCTCTTGTGAGAGTGTTGAAGGCCCGAAGTTCGGAAGGCCCGCCTGCCTTCTCCTATCATATTTGCATTGTCCCCGTTACTATTACCAGTTATTACCAACTGAAAAAATATCCGACTCTGACTTTGGCCCCTCAAAACATCTGACCCTTAACTCACACTCTGAATCCGGCCCTCTAAAAAAATCCGACTGAATTATGTTATAAAACATGCTGGAAAAAATTTCATTTTTTGCATCGTAATCTGGTTATTACGACTGCTCACATCTTGATTATTTCAATTTATTTTTTATTATTAATTTAATATAATGACGACGTTATCAATGTGAGTAGTAATTTTAATATAATAGTGGAAGCTTTGAAAGATGTCATGCTTGAGAGGCGCCGACTGATGCGTTAGATCAGTTTAAATACTTTTGTAAAGTTTCTGAAAATTTTGACTTGAGTAATTAATCATTCCTGCATCATTTTACGTTCGTCTCCCCATCTGTCCTGTTCATTGCATCGTTTTAAAACTTTTAAATGTTGTTAGATTTTTAAATATTGTTCTGTTAAACTTTGTTTAATTTTAATTAAAGACAACTAAAAATAATTTAATTTCTGAAAAATTGTATTTTTTACTTTCTTTGTTTCCAAAACGACTCCAGCGATGATCATCTTAATAGCGACACCACGCAACAACCACCACGACAACCATAATAAAACTTACCACGTGACAGATATCATAGTGACGTCAGCCAGCATAATCATTCTGTGCCTTCGAACGAATGGGAAGATGTTCGCCACTTCGGCCCTGCGAGGGTTCCGATGTTTCCAGATACTCCGCATGCTGAGGATGGATCGGAGGGGTGGCTCCTGGAAGTTGTTGGGATCAGTCATCTGGGCACACAGACAGGTAGGTAGGTAACGGACAGGTGGGTAAAGTAGGTAGGTAGGTAGGTAGGTAGGTAGGTAGGTAGATTAGTATGCAGATGGGTAGGTAGGTAGGTAGGTAGGCAAGTAGGTAGGTAGGTAGGTAGGTTAGTAGGCAGGTGGGTAGGTAGGTATGTAGGTGAGCAAACAAGTGAGTGAACATGGTTTAAGCCGTGAAAAATGCAAGCAGGTTGGCAGGCGAACAGGCTTGTAAGTAGTGGGTAGGTGGGTGGGTGATGGACGGTTTCGTTGAATAACGCTTGTGTACGTTAATACTCATTGCAAACAATTGATTAATTACGTTGCAACTTAATATAACTAGAAAAGCAACTTTCGCTACTGGTTAATTGCACGTTGCTCATTAGCATTGTTTGCAAATTATCGGGCTTGAATGTTCTTCTAATATATGTTAAGTTATCCACAAATATAAATAACCAACTGGCCCACAGGAACTGTTCACAACGCTCTACATCGGCTTTCTTGGTCTCATCTCCTTCTCCTTCCTCATTTACTTGGCCGAAAAAGATCGAAACCCGAACAAGTTCGGCACCTACTTGGACGCCCTCTGGTGGGGTGTGGTTAGTTCATCTCTGTGCTTCGTTAGATAGCCTAGCGTATACTTCAATGTCTAATGTATTAATTGAATGTTTATTCAATTTGTTTCGACACAATAAATAAATATTTAATACTGCATGATATTTATTAGCCAACAATCGTTGCTTTATCAACACATGAAAGTCTCTAGACAATTCAACACCCACATCGGCACCTCATCATCATCAGGTCACATCAGCACATGACCACCAACACATCATCATCAGGTCACATCAGCACATGACCACCAACACATAATCATTAAAACTTCACAGCCTCGTCATAGAACAGCAGTCAAAACCATAATTGAAGCACGGTCCTTGCGACATATTTAGAACATTAAAGCATTATCATCAGCTGTCCAGTCATCAGCACATCATATTCTGTTTTATACCTAATACCATGATCATTTCATCATCACCCATTGATATCACCATTCACTATCCACCATCACCACCACCATCATCACCATCATCCCCATCATCACCACCATTACCACCACCATCATTAACATGGCAGCCCTGCAATTACTTCGTAATAAAATTTCAACATATCGGTTTCCTCATTAAAACTAAACGAAACAGGTCGGTTTCAGTGATGTAGCACTACCTCAATATATTTTTCCCAACATGACGTCATCATTGTTGTCATCACCATGCCTAGGTCACCTTGTGCACGGTGGGGTACGGTGACGCGGTTCCTGTCACGTGGTTGGGCAAGTTGATTGCTTCCTGTTGTGCCCTCCTGGGAATTTCCTTCTTTGCACTGCCAGCCGTAAGAAACTTGTTGTTTCATTTTATTCAATAAAACAAAAAAAAATTCAACTTTTATTTCGTCCTCAGTGGTTTGAAATGTTTTCATGAGAAACTTTCAAAAGTTTTGTTGAAAGTTCCCATTGTTTCGTGAACGCGCTGAGTTAGTTCTTTCTTCCTGTCTGTATATTTTTTCTTCCCTGTGTTTATTCCTGCTTTTCATTCATTTTTTTTAAGTTTTTGTTTTATTTCGTTTTGCAAATTTTTACGTGAAAAAGAAACACTTGAAGCTGAAGCCAATGTGTGTGGCAGTGGAAGTGAATTGCGAATGCAAACATGCTTCTTGTGTTCCTGCGCGTGTGTGCCTGTGTGTGTGTGTTCGTTTTGATGGGCCATTATTTTCCTACTATTTAATAACAATAATTGTAATTATAATTATAATAGTTAAAAACATCTTTCGTAGTTTTCCTCGCCATCGCAGCAATAGTCCGTCCAGTTTCAAAAATTTAGTTGAAAATTGAAAATAACATTCTTTAGTTAGTGATTTAACTCGAGTGTTTAATATTTTGTCAAAAATATCCTACATGCATATTTTGATGTCTGCCACAACAGTATACCAGCTGGCAACAGTTGGGTCTTAGAATGAAGCCATTTCATCAACAAAATATTGTAAACATTTCCAGATTAAATTGTTTGGTCGACTGACTTTATTTTGAAAACGCGAACGAAACTTCAAAAATTTGATAATTAATCAAAATGAGTCAACTACGGAAAAAAGGGACTCCTGAGAAGCATGCCGTGAATAACGCCAACTGACAACCTCAGCTTTAAAGAACGCGTTGTGTTCTGCGTGTCATCTAACTAAACCATTGAAACTTGATTGATGTATTAAAATTTCGAGTCACGCCACAAACTTGATCATCCTTATCACTGACAAATTGTCAAATTTTTTGAATGTATGTTGATTTAGAATGCAATAGAACATTTTGCTTGTTACCGGTGATTTTGTCCTGTTATTCTAGACAGTTTAATTCTAATAGCGTAATTATAAGTTTAATGTTTTATAAATAAGTGTGCTTTATCTTTATTCTGCAATACTAAGCGGTAGACGTTTTATTAGCGCCAGATGCATTGTGACAAAGTTATCTTTCAACTTATGACATTTCCTCAACCTCTTACAATAATCTCCAAAACAAGGAGTTGGAAAAACAATTTTAAGAGTAATACGATGGTTCAACTTAACCACATTTTGCATCATTTTGTTAAATAAGTTGGAAACAGCATCTGACTTGATAAAGTTAAACATCTAACACACGTGAATCTTGAGTTAAAAATATAAAATTTTTTTATTTCAACAAATTTTTCAGCATGCAGCTGAGCAGTTTATTTCACAAAGGGAAGGCCAATGCCCCCCCGGTCCCCCTAGATCCGCCACTGCATGAACTGATTTCAAATGTTTTCAGAGTATTTTTTAATTTATCATAAATTGATGGTATTCAATTATATAGTTGTGAAACAAGAGTTGAATTTTGATAGTCAAAGCCAGGAGTCGGAAACTGTTCAAGAAAGCAGTCGAAGTCAGACAAGTTTTTCTGACTCCGACACGCAGGTTGCAACTTTTTGTGAGACCACAATGCAAACAATGATGCAGCGCTGATCCGATTTTAAAAAATCTCTCCCCGTATTCTACTTCATTCAAAATATTTACAAATTTTAAAAACATGCACCAAACAAATATAACAACAACATAACAACAATATAACGCAGGGCATCATGGGGTCGGGGTTTGCCTTGAAAGTGCAGCAACAACAGCGGCAGAAGCATTTGACGAGGCGGAAGGGACCTGCCGCGGTGCTCATCCAGTCTCTATGGAGGTGCCATGCCGCTGAGAAGACGTCAAACTTCAGAGCCACCTGGATGATTCACGTCACCAAACTCTCTCCCAAGACCACAGGGACATCCAACTCGTGAGTGATCTGAATGGACGGTGTGGAAGGGATTGCCGTTATGTCGTGATTTGTGCTGGTGATGTGGTTGAAAACTTCGCCGTTGGCATGGTTATTTATCTCGAAGTTATCAAATAATTTCGTTATTTTTTTGTGGTTGTGCATTTTTATATTATAATTACGGACGCTGACATTGTTGTGCACGTAAATACAAAACAGAAATCTTCACAAACATTTTTAAAACATCGATGTTCACAAGAACCATCTTTGCACATGCATGTTTTGACTTGTAGATAAATTGTTTGGAAGACTTCGTGAGGGCCTGCTGTTCAGCAAACAAGTGGAAGAAGTGCATCCAAGCATAAAATGAACACGCGTAAATAAGTTGTTTCCAATGCGAATGCACACACACACCATAATTCATCATTGCGTGTGCTAGTGCATTGCTAACTGCGTCCACAGTGCATGTACGTACATTAAAGTTTGCGCATGTTCATGCTCTTTCATGTGTAAAAATTATGTCCGCACTTGAAGAGTCTGCACACGCTATGCTTTTAAGGTTGAACAAATTTTTTCTCAGTGCCTAGAATTAAACATAATTGATGCAAGTATATTAAAAAACATCGCGCACGTACGGAACGCACAACATCACTTCAAAGGCAAATTATTTTCAAGTTTTTGTTTTGAGTATTTTTGCAATGAAGAAAAAAAAATTATTTTTGTAATAAATAATAAAATTGTTTACGAAATGAGCTTCGTAAAAACATCTTAGGTTCCACACTCAACCGCAAGCATACTCACTCAAATTCCCATATAAAACCGCACGTCTGATCGAACATGTGCGCAAAGGTACGTACTCACACCTAAACGAAAACACGCAGACGTACGCGCAACAAACACATAAAAACTTCCATATCGACGTACACAATGAAACTTACAACACGCACACGAACCTGTGAGAAGGATGGAGATTGCATCGTGGCATATTGCGCACGTGCAGAGCTTTCAATCTTTCACGCAGCACACTCATTCATCATTCCTCAAATCAGCTTAAAAGTCTAATGAGGCGAAGTTTTCCACTGGAGGATGTAGGATGGAGGCTTTTGAAATGTTCGAAGGAGTGCTTCCTCCTGTTGAGATGTGGCTGGCTGACCATCAATGTGTGCTTATGTCTTGTTCTGTTGTGCTGCATAAATCATTCACTTTATTGCATTTACTATGCTTAGATCGAGAATTACTCAACAGTCCAATACTGTGCTGCTCTACAAAACTGGACTTCAACGAAAAAGGCTGTGTTTTTAAGAAAATTAAATTGTTCGTTCAAGCGCTTTCTTTATTTTTTCACAAATTATCTTTCAAATAAATTTTCATGCAAAGTTTCCACTAAATTTTGTTGTTTAAAAGTTTTTTCTCTTCAGAGGCACATGTGTTGGTGAATTTAATACAATGTAACCATTTGAGCAATAGATTTTTTAACGTGTGAAAAATTTAGTGATATCCACACATACAAACACACATATTTATACACACAGAAGCACACACACACACACACACATACACACGCAAACACACATACGTAAAAACATGCCACATACAAACACGCACTCGTATCATTGATTACTTCCTTACACACTTATTTATTTATTTATTGAATTATTATCTATTTATTTTATTTATTGATTTATTTATTTGAATAATTTATTTATTCAAACTCATTCCTAAACATTTCTTGGAGAATAATTTACGTAATATACAAAACATTGTTTAAGACAGCACACAACATCCTCCCAATGATCCAACTAACGAGACGAACACACACAAAACCAGTACGATGCACAAAAACAAAAACCATCAACAATACTAACTGGTCACAAACAGCATTATACAGGGAAAATATGATGCAAACATTTATGAAGTAAAATAAAACATCGCTAATAACAACAACAACAACAACGAACAATAATTGCAGCAAATAAAAATGACCACCGCCTTTAAAACAACAAATGCACGTGCGTGCGTTCTTTCAAATGTCAATCGCTTCGTGTATGTAGGAACATCTACATTACAGAGAGAGAAACAAGCAGACTGATGTTGAAAGAAGCTGCTCCTACAAAACTTGCGAGCACTTCACTCCCACTTTCCATTCATCTCATACACGCAGCAGCACATTAGCGCAAATAAACTCCGGTGCAGATGCACAAACATAAAAATACATAATGGAGCTCAAAAACATTAGCGCCATTAGTTATGAACATCAAGTGCCCCTCAGCATTTTCATACAGTGTGGACGAATTTTTTTATAAAACTTTCTTCAGACAAAAGTTTTAATTAAAAAAAAACATTTTTTTATTAGTCAAATTTTAATGGCAATTGCAAACATTTTTTAAAATTTTTTCAACATCTCTCGCTCAGCAGACAGCTTTTCCAAGAAACATCACAAACGTAATTCAATGGAAAGAAGCAAACATGGAACCCACCCACCACACTTATGAGCCATGCAACGATGAACACCACGTAGGACGCATTTCAGGGAGGTTCGCACTTTGCACGCTGCATTAAAACAAAAATTTCATTCATACAGCCTGGGAGGAAATAATTGCAAGCAAAAATATTAATAAAAATATGTGGTCGATGGTTATTAGCTAAGTTTTTAGGTAAATAAATAACTTCTAATTAATTGTTGAATTTTTTAAATTTTTTTGGAAGTAAATATTTATCGACAAACGAACGAAATACTATTAAGTGATATTTTAGATCTCTCAGCGGTTCAGGTTGTCTGTTAATTTTAAACTTTAAGACAAATTGAATTGAGTAAAAACATTTATCCAATTATCAATTAATAACCTCAGATCCAAAAATAACCTACCCAGTAGAAAACTCATCCGATATAAAAACAGCAACAATCAATTTTTGTGAACATCCATGCATCCACATCAGAGTACTCGAGGCGGTCAATTAATTTACTGGCGCCCTCTATACAAATTCAAATGAAGTAAACAGTGGCTGAACAAAGAGCACCTGTCAGGAATGGACAATTTTTTGCACTGACGTACACACAAACCAAAAAAAACTTACAAAAAATGCAAAACCAACAAAAACGCGGTGCGTGTGATTGCGCAAGGGAGTAAATAAACAAAAATTATGCAAATTTTGTGACTCAACATTATTTTTTTATAAATTTTTGTTATGGTAATGAGTACATTTTCAAATTTTTTCAGTTGTCGAGCAGTTATCAAAAAACAAAATTTAAAAACACAAAAAAAACACAAAAAATTAAAAGAAGTGAGAATTTAATAAATAATGAATGTGAAAAAAATTATTTTACTCATTATCTAAAATATGAAATAAACAAAGCAAAATAACCAGCCAACCAAAACCAACCAACCAAAACCAACTAGTCAATCTTCTATTTTATTTGTTGATGGGTTGTAGCTGTTATTGCATGGTACCTGGGAATGATCTTGCATTAGTCTCTCATTACCTTTTAAATGTTTTACTGCTGTGTTGTTGGTGCTCCGGTGCAAAATGTTTACAATATTCGCAATATTTGAAATTTTTCAAGACATTTTTTATTTCACTATAAAAAGAAACGCGGTACGTTGAAAAATGTTATTTAGGAAGATGTAATGAAGGCATCATCAGTGGTGACACCTGCAGAAACAGTGATTAAGTCAGGGAGTTGGCTAGTCATTTGGGTGTTGGCTTTCTTTTTATAGTGAAATAAAAAATGTCTTGAAAATATTCAATTACTGTAAGTGCATCAGTGAACATTATCCAACAACACAACAGTAAAACATTTAAAAGAGTATTGATAAAACCGATCATTTTTATTGTTTAGTAAAAACATATTTAATATAATGAGTGGAAAATAAGAAAACATCGAAAAGTTTCAGTACACATTCTAACCGTGTTTAAAAAATAAAAAGCAAATTTGTTGCTCTACTAGCGTTCCAAGCACGTTTAAACATTCATTGCACAGGACATCTGCCTCTCAGAGGTTCCGCATGAATTCAGGCTTCATAAGTCGCCTGTCCATTCGAAAAAAAGAGGGCTACCACCACAGCAACTACAACAACAGCGGCAACAACAGCAGCAGCAACAACAACAGCGTCATCAATTTAAACAATAGCAACAACGACAGCGAAAACAACACGTCAAATAAGCTTGATCTGACATCATCAACGGCATCGTCCAAATTGACAACTAGTCCCTTCAGGACAAGCAGAAAAGTTCAACCACGGTTGCAACAACAAAAACAGCAGCAACCGCAACAACAACATTCTCTCATTCGTAAAACATATTCGAGCACCGCCGATTCCTCTTCGGGCCGCCACCCGCCCATCAGTAGGTCCACCAAATTGAAAAGGTTTGTCCGCCCTTCCTACCTACGTTCTAACATCGCTTATCTGTAATAATTTTAAAAAGATTATTTATTGATAATTATCAGTCATTTCAATGTAATCACTTCATCATTGGATAATGCAGATGTTGTAATAAGTAACTTTTTCCTTTAGTGGTTGAATGTTATGTTATTGCTGTTGTTGTTTGCTGTTGTTGTTTATTTTTGTTGCTGTTGTTGTTTGTTGTTGTTGTTGCTGCTGCTGCTGTTGTTGTTTGTTGTTGTTGTTCTGCTGGTGATGTCACAAGTGTTAGTGATGTGTGCTTTTCATTGTTAAAAATGCTGTCTGTTATTGTTTAGTGGTTCGTTATAATTTCTGGAATTAATGTTGTTGACATTGTTAATGTTATTTTTAATGTCGTTGTTGATATTGTTGTTGTTAACGCTGTTGTTAATGCTATTGTTGAAGTGTTTGTTGTTTATGCTATTTTGCTGGTGTAGTTTTTTTTAATAGTTCAAGTGCTTATTGCCATTTAAATCAGTCATTGCTTGCCGGGAGATTGTCCATTATTCATCCTGGCATGGGTGCATGTTTAATATTCCAGAGTTTGTGGAAGGAGCTGTTTTTGTTGTTGTTGCTGCTGCTGTCGTCGTTGTTGTTGTTGGTAGTGGTGGTGTTGCTGTTGCTGATGTTGTTAATGACGTTGTTGCTCTTACTTTTACTGTTGTTTTACAGTCGAATAAACCAAATGGCATGTTTATGATGTTAATACATTTGCCTTCGTAATGTTAGCTTAGCGGAATAAAAATATGATGATGATTAGCTTAATTTAATGATGATGATGTTAAATGTGATGACATTATTATATGTAACGATGAGATGATGATGATGTTATTTGTAACGATGAGATGATGTAGCGATGATGTAGTGATGATGATGATGATGATAGTGGTGATGGTATTGGTGGTGATGATGATAATGATGATGATGATGCAGTGATGATGATGATGTTGTTGTTAAATCCGTTATGTTGTTTGTGCTGTCGATTTTGCTGTTGTTTGCTTTAGTGATAATCATTTCAATGGAAATATTGTCCGTGTGAGTAATGATGATTAAGGTGATGATAATGATGATGGTGGTGGTGGTGATGATGATGATGATGATGTAGTGATGATGATGATGATGTATGATGTATGATGATGTATTGATGACGACGATGATGATGGTGATGTAGTGATGACGATGATGATGGTGGTTATTATGATAGTGACGATGATGAAGAAATGGTATGAGAAAGAAAATTAAGGAGAAGATGGTGATGATGATTACGATGAAGCAATCCCACAAGAATTTTTTAATTTTGTGTATTCGTTTATTTTTTTAGGTTATTTAATTTCTTTTTGAACGGCGAAAATCTGATCAAGCCTCCACTCACTTGCATCTAATGACGCTTTCATTTAGTTTTAATGATGCCGTTGGCTGGCGATGACCGCTACGAGGTGATGGTCATGGCGAGAGTAATAATGACTCCGATTGTTCATTCAAAATTCATTCAACGACCGGTTTAACCATTAAAATAACATGAGTTAATTCTAGAAGTCTCATTGACTATCATTTTTTTCACACTTTGTTCTCTAGTTTTTCTGCAGAGGCACCAACACAGACCAGACACGCAACGACCAAATGCACGTGCAACTGAAAACACGTGCAACAACGCAACCACTCATCACACACGTTGCATGAGATGGACGACCGTCTTTGTATTTGAAACCACTCAACCTATCATTCATTCATTCATTCATTCATTCATTCATTCATTCATTCATTCATTCATTCATTTATCCATTCATTCATTCATTCATCCATCCATCCATTCATTCATTCATTCATTCATCCATTCATTCATTCATTCATTCATCCATCTCTCTATCCATCCATCCATCCACTCATTCATCCATCCATCCATCAGGCATTTTCAATTACATCTTCGCGCTATTACAACACTTTATTAAAAGAGTTAAAAATTATACGAATTCCATAAAAAGAGACCAGAGTAATCTGAAGCAGATTTAGCACACGAGCGCTTAGCAGCTATTATGAAATAGCAAAAATGAGAGGAAGATCTAAGAACAGAGCGTTTAGGTTTAGATGAAAGTTCAAAAAGATATTTAAGAAAAATTTGAAAATTTAATATGATAATTTTAAGGCAATGGCGCAAAATGCTGGATGGAAGTTTTATTAGATTGTACTAAGGAAGAGAAAAGTTAGGAGAAGAAGAAATGGAAGACCTGTCAAGAAATGGACGAATGACGTCACAAAATGTTTGCAGCCTGAGAAAGTTAATAACGGGAAGAAAACATTAATTAGTGATATTTCATGTGACGATCAGATAGGTTAATGATGGATGATGATGTTGTTGATGATGAATGATGATGACGAATGAATGAATGATGGAGAAGAAGATGATGACAACGATGATAACTATAATATCAATGAGCTCGTGAGGCTTCAACTTTCCTATAACTGTGTAGGTTCGAACTGTGGATAAATTAAAATAGATGATGTGTGTATATGCGATGTTTTCAAATGTTTGGGTAGCAGCGTGTGTGTACGTACAGGTATTTGTGTATTAGGTACAGGTGTATGAATGTGTATAATTGTTTGTGTACACTACACGTGTTTGTTTGATGTTGGGTATGTTTGTTCTCAAGGGCATCTCGTTCATCTTCTTCAATTGTTATCTATTTTTTTCTTTCTATGAATTTTTTATTGCTCGTCAATTTGTTTGTACATCGCTTTTTTATTGCATTTGTTCCTATTTTTTCATATGATGCAGGATCTGTGTGTGTTTCATATGATGCAATTGTTTGTTTGTTTGTTTGTTGTTTGGTAGTGTTGATGCATGCAAACGATCTATTTACATTTCTTACTCCGTCTTCTCGTGGTTATCAATGAAAATTCGCTCCAAACCAATTTTTTATTCTAGGTTGTTTTTTTTTGTTATTCAAATTGGCCTGGACTTTGGTCTTGTTTTTCATTATGCAGCTCTGATAGTCAGTGATGACGTAAATACTCAAAAAATGTACTTAAGTATAAGTACTAAGTACTAAGTAATAAAAGTACTTAAGTATAAATGCTAAGTACCAAAATGAATTGCATACTTGATACTTATAAATGCTAAGTATAAGTACTAAGTACATAAGTACCTAAGTACATACCATGGTTAATTTGAAATATTTATAAATTTATTAAACTCAGAAATCAACTCATTATTTACAGTAACTTATTTACATCAATAAAAGAGTTTGTTCTTTTTGAGTAAAAGTAAAGTTTCAAATGATTCATCACTTAAACGATTTCTTTTAGGAGTGAGAATCATTCCAGCCTGGCTAAATATACGTTCCAGTAAATATACGTATAAGGATTGTTATATATATAAATATATATATATATCTATATATATATATATATATAATAACTACTATATATAGCGTGCATGTGTATATAGATCATGTAGAGTCTATGATATAGATATATAGATGTCAGAGTGATGTGAGTTAACCACCTTTTAATGACTCAATTAGCCAATGGTTATCTTAACATCCCGCTATCCATGACTAAACAAGAACAAATGTTGATAAGAGAGATAAACAAGAATGTCAATGTGAAAATGTGTGTGTGTGTTTTCATCACAGTTTTCAATTTTTAAATGTTGACATTATCTTATTTTTGCTTAAAATTTTTCTGGTACTTACAGGAAAAATTTATTACTTATAAGTACAAGTACTGAAAAATGTACTTAAGTATAAGTATTTAAGTACAGGTTTCCATATGTACTTAAGTATAAGTATCTAAGTGCTACGTTTGTACTTAAGTACGTACTTAAGTACAAATGTACTTAAGTACTCGTCATCACTGCTGATAGTCTTTGAGCTGTGGAAACAGCATTCGATGGCGTTTGAACCAAGACACGGCGAATGACAACGCTTTATATTGCGCTTATACCGACTGAGCTAACTTGCCGACCATGTTTTTTGTTTTATTTTTGGTCTGTTGGAATATTGTTTGCTTACTTTTCTTTAGCGATTTTGAATAAATAATTTTTACATTATTTCATGTTTGTGACCAATTCCATTTATCGTGCCTGTTTCTTCATACTCCTTAATTATTTAAATGTTTATTGGGATTAATTTGTTGTTGCTGCTGTTGTGGTTGTTGTGGTGGTTGTAGTTGTTATTGTTGTTGTTGTTGTAGTTGTTGTTGTTGTTGTGTTCATTTGTTTTTTTATTCATTTGTTTTTTTTTATTTATGGCCGTCATTTGCAGTCTGTCAGCATTTTTTGCCTTTCGATCCTTTTGCCTTTTGCCTCTAATCGTTAATTATATTCATTCACTTATCCATCCATCCATCCATCCATCCATCCATCCATCCATTCATTCATCCATTCATTCATTCATTCCCAATTCTTCAATAACGGATCATATGCTCGCCTTGAAGATGGGATTGAATATTTTTAAAAAAATCGATGAGTTTTTGTTTGCTCACCTCAAATTTCAAATGAACATGAGGTACAAGCAACTTCATGAAACTTATTTGAGGGGCAGAGTGATAAGTTTCAAAGTTGCTGATGTTCGTTTGTTCGCCATTTGTTGTTTTTGTTTGTTCGTCATCTGTTTTTGTTTGTTCGTCATCTGTTTTTGTTTCTTGTTCGTCATCTGTTTTTGTTTCTTGTTCGTCATGTTTGTTGTGTCTTCGTTTGTCATTTGTTGGTGTGACTTTTTTCATTTGTTGTCGTGTCTTTGCTTTGTATGTGTGTTTGGACAGATGGATAGATGGATGGATGGATGGACGAATGGATAGATGGATGGATGGATGGTTAGATGAACAGATAGATGGATAGAGGAATGCATATTAAAATTTCTCTGTTATGTGTTTTTCAGAAGTATCACCACACATGTTTGTAAATCCGCCTTACATTTCATGTGATAAAAGCTGAGGTGATCTGTTTGCATTTGAACAACAACAGTGCCAGCCAATTAAACCATTACACCAGCCATTCATGTATATGTACATATTTATCTCATGCCCTCATTCCTTTGCTCGTCTATGTTTGTTTCTATCCTTTTTGTTGCAATAACATTAATAATATGGTTATAATAATAATAATAATAATATTATTATTATTATTTTTATTATTATTATTAATTTTATTATTATTATTATTAACATGATCGTTATTATTATGGTTCCTCACAGTGGAAACCTAGCTTGATTGAAAATTAATTGAAAAGTGAAGTTTTTAGAATAAGTAGCGGTGAAACCTGAGACAGTCCGAGATTGAGATGGATCATCCAGGCTGCCGAGTGCTGACGTGACGAATGTTTTCAAAATTTATTTTATCAAAATTTTTAATATTTATTTTTAAATTGTTGTCATTATTTAAATTGTTATTTTTCAGAAATTAATTTTCTTTGTTCAGGAAATAATTTTTCAAAATTTAGAAAATAAATTTCGAGAACTGATTACATCGGCAGCAATCTATCACATCGATCAAAGTTCATCAGCTAACAACTCAAAGACAACTTCTTAATATTACAATTTAGCTATTTCAAACATGCAATAAATAAAAATGAAACATGCCCAACAATAATATGTACGTAAAACCGCAAATAATTTTGAAAATGAGGTTAGCAAGACAATCAGGTCACATTCTACAAGGGTCATTCTTTCTTACGCACTTACTTCAGAGGCTTCAACAACAAGCAGACACGGTGTAAATGAATACGTGTGAAAACCATGCCTCACACACATTACAAATGATAGGTGGGGATTTCTCTGCATTTGAACTCGGTTCCTGCAGCTGCAAAACCAGGCGCCTTTAACCACTGAGCCATCACGTCGTCATCAGTTTGTAATTATTTTAAAATATTTTTTCAGTCGTTGAGTGTTCATACGTTACATACAACGGTTCTCATAAATTGTGAATAAGTATAAATTATTATCAAATTATGAATATATATATATGTATATATATATATATACATATATATTATTGTCAGTGTTGTTGTTTTCATCACTAACTGATGTTTCATTGTCACTATCCACGCCATCTTCGTCATCATTATAAACAACAACAGCATTGACCGACGAAAAATTTAAAATCGAACACAACAACATTTCATGTACCATCATGAACTTTTATGAATCTTATATCAATATTATGGCGTCGCAAACAACAACACATCGCAACAACACAATAACAACAATAACAACAACATTACATCTCGCAACAACAACAACAACAACACAAGTTGCCATAAAAGAGGAACATTACCTTCCGACAACCATTCATCTCATTCACCTCCCTCATGATTTATGTTTTCCATTTGAAACTTTGGAAAATTGTATTAAAGCATCAGGTATTTTTTTTATTTAAATTAAAAAATATTTTCATGCAAAAGAATCAATGAACAAAAAAGTGGATCACCAAGGTAGATCAAGTATATTAAATAAAAATACTTCATTAAAAAATTATTTGGAAATGTATGGAGTTGTGTTTTGTGGGAATTTTTTGTTGTGCTTGCTCTGTGTTAGTTGTTTTGGCAGTGTTAGCTGTTGAGTGCTAACAGTTTAACCGATGAATTACACTAACTGAAGAGCAAAGAACAAATAAGGAGTGGATGGAAGTTGAGTCAACACGTCACGCCATTAAATTCATTCATTCATTTGTATTTGACAGCATGTCATCATATTCCATGACTCCCATCCAAACACACTACCCACAAACAACATCCACACACCACACACAAACATCTTCCACACACAAATATCTTCCACGCACAAACATCATCCACACACAAACATCTTCCACACACAAGCATCATCCACACACACCACCGACAAACATCATCCACACATCACACACAAACATGATAATCCACACACACAGCACATACAAACATCATACACACACACGCTACACACAAACATCATTCGCACACACCACACACAGACTCATGAATTATCTATTCGTTGCTCCATCAAATATTTAATGGCACATACACTTTATGAGATGTTAATTCATTTAGTCTGACACCACATACATGACTTGAATTCCACACTTTCCGTTGATCGGCAGAATTCAATATTTCGGTTGTTCAACCTTTTTTAAAGAGTGACTCATGCATTCAAATCATTAGAACGCACACACACACACGCACACACACACACATACATGCCACACTGATTAACGAACCTCTGTGTTTTTTGTAACGAACATGTGGTCTAACTGGAGCGTTTTGGATAAAATCGAGTTAGTGAACGAGAGAGCTGAGAATTTTACGCTTCAGAATTTGTACATAAATACTTGCATTAGAAATTCATATTTTTAACTTTTAAGATGCAAAATGCAGCTTGCGAACACATTTTTGAAAAGTTATGCCCTATTTTGTCATTACACTAACTGAAGGTGCCTTCAATATAATTTGGACAGGATTTTGTTTATTAAACCTCAAAAACATAGTTATAAAATATCTAATCACCAAAAAATTTGTGCCGCAAAAACTTGGTTCATAAAAGACTTTCAAAAAACATAGAAATGATATTTCTTCAACGGTTATATTATAACCATATATAACATTAATAAATTTAATAATAACAATGTATAACAATAATAATTGTATTAATAACAATTTTTGTGACTTTTGAACATTTCCGGAGCAAAATTTTAATTAAATGATTCTCCACTGCACTACATGATTGTTTACGCCGTGTTTGTCGTTAGATGAGACCGTTGCTAAACCACCGAGACATGTCTAATTATCAGTTTGCAGTTTTGCACGCAAAACAAAACGATTGCCTACAGAAAGTTTCAAGACAATGCTCAAGTTAATAGTTTCATTTTCATTTCAAAACTGAAATTTTGTATTTTAAATTCCAATAACAAACCATTTGTTTATTTACCATATTAGTTATTTAGTAGTTTTGTCATTAAAGCTTAAAAATGTCCTCGTTGTATGTATTGCCTAATCTGTGTGAGAGATAAATGTGATGTGGTGACTGATTAACTATATAAATTTATTGGCTTTCAGAGTAAAATTCAACGTTAAAAAACAAGCCATGTTGAGCTGTTTTTTTAAGCACTGCCATCTCTGTTGCTTGGGACGTTGTACAGATGTACAATGTACATCTTGTGTGCAGCCTGGAAGATGACAAGCAGAGGAATGGAATTCTAATATTGAATGGTTTATGACTGTTTTTGAACTAACCACCTCTCAACACTTGCATTTAACAGGCATTCAATCATCCAAATAATGCTGCTGATCTTTCGTTCTTTTCAGTGTTTTGCGTCATCGATCGTTTCAGATGTTGATCGTCGTGTTGGTAGTGAAATTATTTCCGTTAGCCTGATTGATGCAAATATAATTTGTTCATTCTTGTTAAGTTCTTCTGTTTGAATAAAAAATTGTAGCAACTAACAGCACAACTTACCAACTTATTTTAACGCCACTTCGACATTTTTTGAACTTCATGCATTTGTGTACACGCACATTATTTAGTTAAGGAACTGATCGACATTTTAGTTGAATTGTTTGGTGGGTGATGCTGTGACGCAACATTCGAACAATTTGCCACCTTTCACTTTAAATGGGTATAACCGTTGAGTGTATCGAAAAACTTTTCATCGGTCGAAAGAGCATCCATTTAACTCATTTTAAAAATGATTATTCAATATTAAACTTATTGCGTTTCTTGCTGTCACTCTGCACTGGGTAGGTGAGATGAATTTGTTGGACTGTCGATAGGAGGGCGAAGTCGGTTGCAGGCGTTTGGTAGGGCGACGTTCGGCGGGGCGGACGACAACTACGCCGCTCTCCTTGCACAGGGCAGTACTGCTCGCTCGCATCCCACTTCTAATAGTTAGCTCAATTTATTTCTTCCTGAACAAAGCTTTGGCAATATAAAAAATTAATACAGTCCTTATAAATTTGTTTAATAATAGACATTATCTGCTGTTTATGCTCTTAAGAACTCTCCAGATATTTAACGAGCTTGCATGTGTCTACAGAGTTCGTTCTCTGCATTGTTCGCTTGTATGTGCGCTCAAACTTGTGTGTATGTATGTGTGTGTGTGTGGTGTGTGTGTTTGTTTGTTTGTTGTTTTGTATGTTTGTTTGTTCGTTTGTTTATATGTGACTGTCTACTAGCCACCACAACCACAGGAAGCTTTTGTTGGTGTTGACGTTTGCATCTAATGGTGAACAAAAGTAAATGTTGAAACTACTTATATGTCAATAGTATTCCCGAATGTTGCAAGAGTTTCACATATAACTTACGTTCATAATAACACGTGTGTGTGTGTGTGTGTGTGTGTGTGTGTGTGTTTGTGTGGGCACGTGCAAAAGGCATGTGATTGTTTAGCACTTTTAATAATTTAAATAGTGCAAGACTGTTTCATTATTCAGCAGCAGGCTATCAATGGCTTGCCATTAAAACAGGAGACCTGCTTAAAATTTTTTAAAGTCGGAAGGAAATCTTCTGTGGAATGTCCTGTAGAGTATTTTTTGGAATGTTTTTAATATTTATATATTTATAGCAACTCACTAGCTATTTATAACCATGAACAAATGAATAAATTAAAATAATTAGGCTCGTTCCTTCGCTCGTTATATCATTAGTGATGAACGTCATTATTGTCATCATCATAGAATATATAAAAATAAATAACGTCATTGCTGCTAACAATCCTCATTAAATCATCGCCATCATATCATCGCCATCATATCATCGCCATCATATCATCACCATCATATCATCACTATCATATCATCATCATCATATCATCATCATCATATCATCATCATCATATCATCACTATCATATCATCATCATCATATCATCATCATCACATCATCATCACATCATCATCATATCATCATCAAGTCATCATCATAAATTCCTCATCACGAAATCATTTCATCATCAGTGAGATGATGCAAAAGTTATAACATGAAAGTACGGTGTACAATAGTGTACAGTAAGTACACAGAGTTAGAACAATAATAACGAATCAACTATTATTGTTATTGTTATTGGACGTGTATGCCTAATCTATCACCTTATTACTTATTTGCATGTTTGTTTTTCCATGTGCGTGTATATCTCTATTTATTTGTTTATCTATCTATTTGTCTGTCCGTGTGTGTGTGTGTGTTTGTTTGTTGTTTTGTTTGTTTGTTCGTTCGTTCGTTCATTTGTTCGTTTGTTTGTTTGTTTGTATCTTAAATTAGCACGCACACTCTTTTTACATGGTAGGAGGTATAATAGGATCAGATTTGTTTTAATGGAACCGGCACGTGAAGATTTGAAGAGCCATGATGTGCTGCTGTGGGACGCTTCAATTGTTGCTGGAGCTGCATTGCATGAGGCCTTTGCAACAGTTCTGTCGTAATTGTTGTTATTGTTGTATGTTGTTGTTGTATGTTGTTTGTTTGTTGTTATTTATTATTATTGTTGATATTGTTGTTGTAGGTTGTTGTTGTTGTATGTTGTTTCATTGTTGTTATTTATTATTATTGTTGATGTTGTTGTTAGTTTCTGTCCTTTTGTTAAATATGTGCTGGTATTTGTTGTTGTTGTTAGTGCACTCGTTGTTGTTGCAGATGTGTGTTGTAAACGACGACGACGATTATAATGATGATGATGATGGTGATGGTGATGATGATGGTGATGATGATGAGGAGGAGGAGAAGGATGATGATGATGATGATACATTGTGTCTTGTTAAAGAAGTAGTTATTATGTATGGTGATGATAAAAATACTCTAACGGTATTTATAAACATCGACATTTGATTGTTAACTCGAAATCGTGCGTCATAATTCATAGTGTGTTTGCAGTACGTGTGCGTGTATGTATGCGTATATGTGAGCGTGTATATGTGCATGTATGTGTGCATGTATGTGTGCGTGTATGTGTGTCCGTCTGTCAGTCGGTGCCTGACTGTTTGTTTGTACGTATTTGTATGATGTGGGCTTGCGTGTATTTGTTTGTGGATGTGTAGGTATGTGTGTGTGTGTTATGCCTGTGTGCGTGCATGTGTGTGTTGGTTTGTTCTCAAACATTTTGTTGTTTGTTTATTTCTGAGTTGTTTATTCATCGTTTTGGTGGTCCAGAACTTGCAGCCGAGTGGCAGCAGTTTATATTTGACTGGAAGGATGTTTGCTGTGCTACGTGTGTTTATTTGAGGTTCAGTGCTCTAGTAGGATGTGTTTTCATGCATCCGATGTTATCCTGTTGGGTGTCACTTCGCCCTGCTCTAACGTCTTAGATATACGTATTCTTACATGTGTTTCATATATAAAAAAATAAATATTTATTTATTTATTTATAGGTATATATTTTGATTTGTTTATATTGTTGTTGACGTATAGAGACATTAAAAATTGTAACACTTGCACAGCTGGTCGTAATGTTGAATACTTACGAATGTTGTGAATGGTTGATCGGCGTTGTTGTTAGTGGTTTAGTTCATTTTGCCTGCTTCTTCAGTCTGGTCAGGTCATGTTGTAGTTTTGCTTGCTCGCTGCTGTCTGGGTGGGACTGCATGTTTGTGGAGTGCGTCGGGGACTTCTTTATTTTGTGTGTTTTTCTGGAGGTTTATGGGGCTTGTTTCTGTTGTCTTCTTGTCAGTTTATTTTGCCTTGTGTCATGTTAGCGTAGCATTTTAATGTCTAATCATCTCCTTCTCTACCATGTTGGCGTGTTCGCATTTTAAAATTGCACAGCACGTTGAACCCATGCATGTTCCTGTATGGATGTGTTTGTTTGTGTTCGTTCGTTCGTTCGTGCGTTCATATGCAGGCAAGTGTTGTTATATTAAATTCACAAGTTATGTTTTTCTGAATGTGTTATTAATTTTACAAAGTGTTAATGTTGTCATCGTGATCATAACTCTTGTTTGTTTTAAGAAATTTTTTATTCATCTTTTAGTGGCACTCATTCGTTCCGTGGCGATGATGCTTATGCTTATGATGATGGTTATGATGATGATGGTTATGATGATGATGATGATGATGATGATGGTTATGATGATGATGATGATGGTGGTGGTGGTGATTGTGATGATGATGATGATGGTGATGGTTATGATGATGATGATGGTGATGATGATGGTGATGATGATAATGATGATAGTGATGATGATGAAGGATGCGTGTGCATATTTAAATACCTGGATAAACGAGTGACTTGAATGAATTAATGTCTTTGTGGGAAAATTGTGACGATGATGATGACGATGGTGATGACGATGACTTTGGCTATGATAGTTATGACGTAAATGATGATGATGATGATGATGATGATGAAGATGAACGAGAAAAGTATTGGTGAGATATTTTTGTGATGATAGAAGTAGTGGCGATGAGAGTGATGATGATCATAGTGATGATTTTAGTGATTATATCTGGGATTAAAATGTCTTAAAAATACTAGAAACTCAACGATAATTCGCCATACGGTGATGCGGCGCCATGGTGTAATGGTTAAGGTGCTTGGCATTGTGGACGCAGTGCCCGCGTTCAAATGCAAAGTGATTCCCCCTTATTCCATGTAAAAGTGTCTGATGCATTGATTCGCTTGTATTTATACACTCTATGTTTGTTATAATAACTTCTGAGGAATACCTAAAAACGAATAATGATAATGATAATAATAACAATAATAATAATAATTGTTTCGTCTTTTAGTTCATCATTATATGCTGTAAACTTCTAATTGTCGCTGTAATCATCTTCATCATTGCCGCATTCACAATGATTATCATTATAACTATTGCAGCCCAACCACAACCAACCACACATAACCAACCAAACACACACACAAACACAAACACGCAAACTACAAAGACACAACATCAACACAACACACACACAACATCAACACAACACACACACATACACAACCAACTGTAACACACACAGCACATACAACTAACAACGCATAGACACAACAACAACACAACACACTCACACAACCAACCAAACATACACACACACACACACGACCAACCACAAACACACAGCAATAACAACAACACAGACACACGCAACCAACCAACAACATCAACATACAGGAGCCACATAAGTTTTCACGATGTTGTTGTTTTGGAGGGAGCACGTTTGAATGACGTCATCACAGCTGAAGGTTGGTTGGATGGTTGGTTAATTGGCTGACTGGTTGATTGATTGTTTGGTTGGTTTATTGTTTGTTTACTTGTTTGGTTGGTTAATTGGTTGGTTGCTTGTTTGTTTGTTTGGTTGTTTGGTTGGTTGATTGGTTGTTTGGTGCTGGCTGGCTGGCTGGTTAGTTGGCTGGTTGGTTGATTGGTTGGTTGGTTAGTTGGTTAGCTGGCTGGCTGGCTTGTAGATTGGCTGATAGCAACACATGCGCAGTCACATTATTTTGTGTGTCGTTTATTCTGTTATCTGCGTTGTTGTTGTTCCTGTCATTGTCTGAGTTGATGCTTAGACTATGTTACTGCGCGTTTGTACGCGTGTGTGTGCGTGTTTGAATGTTTTGTGACGTGTTGAAATGGCTGGTGGTCGTGCTTCGTCAGTTGGTCTGTTGGCTCGTGTCAACAAACTTCTATAAACCAACTTAGCTTACTTTTATTTATTTTTGGAAGCTTCAAGTTTTTTTTATTGAATAGAAAACTCAAGTTTATATTAAGTTTTTCTTATATACGTCAATTTTGACTCTAATAAATTTTTTAAAACTGAAAATAAACAACATTATTTAGATTTCATACATTAAAAATTCAAACATTTCACTTGCTTGGCGACTTGTGATCATGAAAAAAAATTTCAAAGGTTGTTGATTATACGGAATGTCCGAAGTAATATGGGCCAGTGTGTTTATGTATGAATGAACGTGTGTATGTATGTATGTATGTATGTATGTATGTATGTATGTATGTATGTATGTATGTATGTATGTATGTATGTATGTATGTATGTATGTATGTATGTATGTATGTATTATTATTATTAATAATAATATTATTCGAAAATTTGTATAGCGCTAATTACAAACAAAATGTTTCTCAAAAACACTGTCTCAAAAAAAAACAGTTGAATTGCTACGATAAACCAAATCTTATAATGAAAACAAAAATGATTTCAATAATTTCTTGAACAATTTTTCTGACTATGGCATTTTTCGACCATCTCCCATGAACTTCTAATAAGATGTTCTTTAAAAAGTGAAACAAAAATGATGTGTGTGTGTGCTAGCAGGAAAGAGCACGAATAAGCAAGAACGTGATTAAAATGAGTGAACAAGCATTGCAAACAAACACACAACAGCAGCATCGAGTTTGTATAATGGGTTCTACCATTAGAGAGCATTTTCGATCATTAAAAACTAAAAATTCATCTGTTGTAGAAAGTGTTTAAAATGCGTGCACAGTAATTTGGTGCAACACACTTGGACGCTAATCGAAGGTTCATTGGCGATCACTCGACCATGCTCTCTTTATTCCTGTTTAAAATCAAATTCTCAATCATTATTTTTATTTGAAACTTAATTTAAAATCAGGTTCTTCTAACGATCGACAAAGCAGCAACTTCATGGCAGCCACTGTGACGACAACAACGACGGCGACGACGACTGCTGACGACGATTCATTGAACGAACGAGTGGTTCACCTCACTTCAACTCACAAAGCTGCAATCAGAGCAATCCGAAAAATTAAATTCTTTGTCGCTAGGTTCACATTTTGTTTATGTGTGTTTCTGTAAATGTGTGTATGCTTTTGTTTATATGTGTGTATTTTTTCATGTGAGTGTTTATATTTATATAGCTATGTGTTTATTTACTGTACTCTTTGGACGTATCCGTGCGTGAAGTGTGTGTGGGTTCTGAAAAACTGTCTTGCATTGTTGACGTGCATAAATGTTTCTTTGTTTGTTTGTGTGTGTGTGTGTGTATGTGTTGGTTTGCACATATAGATCTGCGTCTGTGTGTACATTGATTGATTTCATGTGCAAATGTTAGTTTGTTGTTAGTTTGCATGTGCTGTGTTATCAATGTTATCTCTTCTAGAACATCATTTCACATGAAATTGCATCAGTTGCATGGAACGTAGGTTAATAACGTCGTCATTCTTGTCTCACAATCCTCTTCTCAATTTCTTTCCAACACTGACGTTCGAGTTGTTCATCAATCCTGGCTGACGTCATTCTCGATATGACTTATTAAGAGGAACAACATCTGTCATGTCATGGCACAATTCGGAAGATGTTATATTCAATTCGAGATTGTCTTTATTTCTCTATAAATTTATGCCATGTTTGAATGGTTTTGATAATTTGTTGATCAAAAGTTAACTCATGCGCCACACAACAACAACAACAATCACGTCAACATCAGCTTTCCCACGTTGCTTTAAACCGCAAAATTCCATTGATCAAAACATAATGATAAGTTATTAATTAATTATAACAAATTAATACAAAATTAACGTGGAAATAACAAATCTTCAAAAACAAATAGCTCGTAAAAATTCAATATAAAGGAGAAGCCATGAGGCAGGTAGGTAGGTAGGAAGGTAGGTAGGTAGGTAGAAAGGTAGGTAGAAAGATAGGTAGAAAGATAGAGAATAAAGGTTGTTGCGCTATCTTTTCCATCACAATTTGCCTAGAAAAGATTTGTTGGCATAACCAACTGCACGACTATTTGTATGTGGAACTTGGTGTCTGTGAGTGCGTATGTTCGTACCGTACATACGTAAGAACAATATACTTATCCTGTGTATATACTTTAGTGGAAATCTAAACATTTGTATTGTTACAACATTTTTATTGTTACTATTAGTAGCAGTAGTAGTAACAGCTATGGAAGCAGTAATATTATACAATTAAAACTAATGAAAGTAGTAGCAGTAATGAAAGTAGTTAGTGTCGACATTGAAGAAAAAATTAGCTGCCTAATATTTGGCCAAAAATTTGCGGCTATTGCAGTTTTCATATTTTAAAACTCCGTACATCATCGAAAATGACATTGTAGTTTTGATGGTAGAAAATTTTTATAGTAGAGAGTATACTGTATCAACAATCTCTGAAGTTACCGACGATCAGCGAGCAAACGTTTTGATGGTCTTCATCTTCAGATGCAAGCTGCAGTTAGTTTAGATGCACCGACATCATGAAAACAATTCCTCTTTTTCAAATTATTCTATTGTACCTACTACAATTATCAGCAATTCTCGTGCAGCATCGACAAACTTTTTCAAAACATTAATTTAAACATTATTTGCTGACTGTAATGATGTGAAGAGAAATTTATGATGCTTTTAACATCAAACATTAGATTCGCTTGACTTGTTAAGAAATTTTTATTTTTATATTTCTTGAAGCGAGATAAGTATAATTTGAAACAATTATTTGTTGAAAAAATTTTTTTAATAAATTATTTTTGTGGCTTTATAAAATAACATTTGAATATTTTTTGTTAAAATATTTGCTCATGTGACAATCTCGAAAGTTTTCCGCGAATAAAAACGAAAAGTTATAAAGCCATGAAAAGCAACAACTCATGCGTTAATATAGAGTTGTCAATCTGTCGTTACGAGACAAAATATGTCTATAATTATCTATTTTTCCTAATCATTTTATACCATTGCCTTGCATGCTGTAACAGTTTCTGCGTCTTCTGCATCCGTCAGATTTTGATTTTTTCAGCAATAATAAAAAAAATAATTATCTTGTTATAATATCTGCTTTTTAAAGCATTCTTGCTAATTACATTGTTTGTTTTTATGGTTATCAACTAAACCATTTCTTAATAAATTAAAGTTATCAATTCTCATGACATGGCCATAAAAAATGAATAGTTATAATAGAGATGGAAGTGGCGGTCCATTGGCATCGCACACAGACTCTCATATCGCCTCGCGTCCATTGGGTTACTTGTATCTGAAAAGCTCTACCCTGCCAGAAATATATTTATTTATTAATAATTAAATATTATTTATTTCCAAAATTTTCATGAAATGAATATTTGACAACTTTTTTTGAAAAAATACTATTTTAACGTCTGTCAAAATTAGTTTTAATATCCGTTTCTAGAAAGGTGGTGGGTGTTGAAATGGAAACTTTGACGCATGTTTGTATTTTTGTGCCTGCCTGCTGAATGCTGACTTGATGAATCGTTATTAGCACCTGCCTCATGCTCTTAATTTAATTTAAAATTAATTGAATTATCTAATGTGTTTATAAAAAAATTACAAATTTATCAGAATCAATAAAAAGTATATAAAAAAAAGCAAATTAGAATTAATATCTCGTAGTTCCAAGTCGTTCTTCTTAATGTGCTCATTTTTTTTTTTTTTAGTTTTCACATTCGATTATTTTTTCATTTTTCTGTAATTTTATGAGACGATACAGTGTTTCTTTGTTTACTGTTTGTGGTTAAAAGTATGTTACAAGTCTGTGTAGGTGCGTGCATGTTGGGCTTGCGTGTGTGTGCTATCATTATTATTATGTTATTATGTTATCACTCTATTGACATTTCTCAAAGGATTGTACCGTGATTAAATGCTTTGTTGAACCAATAACTTTTTAATTCTTTTCTGAAATCTTTTCCTGGAAGAATTTGCTTCAATTTTGTTGGAAAATCATTCCATACCTTGGACGGAGCAACCTGCACACATCTGTCACCCAGTTTTGTCCTGGTCCTAGGAATTACCATTATTTCTGACAAAACCGAACGCAATGCATGTTCCACATCAACTTCAGTTTTTTTGCGAAAAACCTACTTCAGATATTCTGGGCCACCACCATGTACACAACCATGAGCCACCACGGCCATCTTAAATCCAATCCGTTCCTTGACCGGCAGCCAGTGGAGACTTTCCAAGCACTTTGTAATGTGATTACGTCTACTTAGACCAATCTGGCGGCAGCATCCTGGATTCGTTGAATTTTATTTACAACCCCCACACCAGCACCATACAGCAACGAATTGCAATAGTCTAATCTAGACAGTACAAAATGTTAAATTTCTTATTACGTAGATCGCTTAATTAATTGATACAATATTGAAAGACATTAATAGACAAGAAATAAACTTTGCAACGTTCTCGACTTGTTTATTATCAACCGGATCAACAGAAAAGGAAGAGTGAAGTTACATACAAAGCAAAGAACATTTGGTCCAAAGAAAATAAATGTATATTATAAATCATAATGTTTTAATATAAAACATAAAACTTAACACCTTCTCATTTTATTTAAAACATTAGATGACCTTAGCCTAAATGTTCTGAAGACCCATCGCACACATCAGATTCTTTAGTCTTGGTCCTACCATTGGTTTTGTCAGAGCATCAGCAACTTGAAGTTCTGTCGCAACTCGTTCAACTGAAACTTCTTCTTCTGCAACTTTTTCTCTGACAAAGAAATGTCTAATGTGGATGTGCTTTGTTCTTCTGTGAAGTTCTGGATTGTGTGCTAACCGAATTGCTGCTTCATTGTCGACAAAAATTTCTGGTTTTTTTCTTTAGATCTACGATGTCGTTCAACAATCGTTTGAGCCATATCACTTCACGAGCTGCTTCACTTGCGGCAACGATTTCTGCTTCAGTAGTTGAAATCGCAACTAAGGGCTGACGTTGGCTAAACCAACTGATCACGCTTCCTCCAAACATACAGATTACACCTGATGTCGATCTTCCACTAGATTTATCTCCTCCATGATCTGCATCACTGTAGGCTATAAGTGTATTGTTTTGACCAGACTTGTAAGCAATACCGACATCAGCTGTGCCTTGCAAATATCTGAAAATTTGCTTAACTTGTGCTACACTGGACTTGCTGGGTTTCTCTAAACTTCTGGATGCTACTCCAACTGCATATGCAATATCTGGTCTTGTTCCCGTCATCAAGTACATCAATGCACC